>NC_054379.1:2339115-2469115 GCF_017654675.1 Xenopus laevis
AGAGGACAATATAGACAAATAGTGGGGTAACTTTTTACGCATGAAGAGGAATTTGCCTCTTGTTACTCAATAAGAAAAGCCATATGGCTCATTTGTTTGTAACCCCATAATTTGCCCTTTTCATTCTTGGGTTTTCTCCCCATAATTTGCCCTTTTCATTCTTGGGTTTTTTCCCCATAATTTGCCCTTTTCATTCTTGGGTTTTCTCTTTATATGGTTGGTTTAGTCAGAATTCTGCATTAGTGCATTATAGACAAATAGCAGGGGACCTTTTTACCCATAAAGAGAATCACGTACCAGAGGCCTCCCCTTCAGACTAGAAGAAAAGAAGTTTCATTTAAAGGAACAGAGTAGGGGGTTCATCACAGTGAGGACAGTGAGGTTGGGGAATGCACTGCCGGGTGATGATTCAGTTAATGACTATAAGAGGGACTTGGATGATTTCTTGGACAGACATAATACAAAGACCATTGTGATACTAAACTCTATAGTTAGTATAGATATGGGGATATATCATTTATGTGACAGTAGGGAGGGGTGTGTGTATGGGGCTGGGTTTTCATTTGGAGGGGTTGGACTTGATGGACTTTGTCTTTTTTCAACCCAATTTAACTATGTAACTGTGTAACTGTGTAACTATGTAACTATGTAACTGTACATGATAGGGAAGAATGACTCTTTAATCCATGTAAAAAGATGAGATTTAGTGGTTTATTTGTATTTAATTTCAGTAGGCAAGAGATTGTGCTCTCAAAGCCTCACTTCCTGGCAATTATAGGCCAGTAAGCTTGACATCTGTGGTGGGCAAATTATTTGAAGGCTTGTTAAGGGATCACATTCAAAATGTTGTCCTAGTGAATGGCATTATGAGCAACAATCAGCATGGCTTTATGAAGGATACGTCATGTCAGTCGAATTTGATTGCTTTTTATGATGTTATAAGTAAGATTCTGGATAGTGGGGGGGCAGTAGATGTGATCTATTTGGATTTTGCTAAAGCGTTTGATACTGTGCCCCACAAACGACTGCTTTCTAAACTAAGGTCTGTTGGGCTTAATGAAGTCGTTTGCACGTGGATAGGAAACTGGCTACAGGATCGGGTACAGAGGGTGGTTGTTAATGGGACATTCTCTACTTGGAGTAAGGTTCTTAGTGGGGTCCCCCAGGGCTCAGTATTGGGTCCACATTTATTTAACTTGTTCATTAATGACTTAGGGGAGGGTGTTGTAAGTAATGTATCAGTGTTTGCAGATGACACAAAATTATCCAGCCCAATTAATTCCATCCAGGATGTGGCACTTGCAACAGGATCTTGACTAACTGGCAATCTGGGCAGCTAAGTGGCAAATGAGATTCAATGTTGATAAATGTAAAGTCATGCACCTGGGATGTAAAAATATCCAAGCCACTTATACCCTTAATGGGACTGCACTAGGCAAATCCATTATGGAAA
Source organism: Xenopus laevis (assembly GCF_017654675.1). Lineage (NCBI taxonomy): Eukaryota > Metazoa > Chordata > Amphibia > Anura > Pipidae > Xenopus > Xenopus laevis. Next base: position 2,340,569 of record NC_054379.1, read on the forward strand.
AGGACCTTGGAGTCCTTGTAGATAATAAACTTGTCTGTAGCAAGCAATGCCAGTCGGCAGCATCAAGGGCAAATAAGGTCTTGACTTGTATTAAATGGGGCAGAGAGTCACGGGAGGAGGGGGTCATTCTTCCACTGTATAGAGCACTGGTAAGGCCCCATCTAGAATATGCCGTACAGTTTTGGTCTCCATCACTCAAACAGGACATTATTGTATTAGAGAGGGGACAGAGAAGGGCAACTAAGCTGGTAAAGGGAAAATTTTAGCTATGAGGAAAGACTGGCCAAATTGGGGATGTTCACTCTGGAGAAGAGGCGCTTAAGGGGTGATATGATGACTATGTATAAATATATAAGGGGATCATATAATAATCTCTCTAATGCTTTATTTACCAGTAGGTCCTTCCAGCTGACACGAGGTCACCCATTCCGATTAGAAGAAAAGAGGTTCCGCCTAAATATTCGGAAGGGATTTTTTACAGTGAGAGCTGTGAAGATGTGGAATTCTCTCCCTGAATCAGTTGTACAGGCTGATACATTAGATAGGTATAAGGAAGGGTCGGATGCTTTATTCACCAGTAGCTCCTCCCAGCAGACAGGAGGGAGCCAATGAGATTAGAGGAGGGAAAGGGGTGTTACAGGGAGAGCTGGGAAGTGAATCAGGGGTACAGGCTGATACATTAGATAGGTACAAGGAAGGGTCGGATGCTTTATTCACCAGTAGCTCCTCCCAGCAGACAGGAGGGAGCCAATGAGATTAGAGGAGGGAAAGGGGTGTTACAGTGAGAGCTGGGAAGTGAATCAGTTGTACAGGCTGATACATTAGATAGCTACAAGGAAGGGTCGGATGCTTTATTCACCAGTAGCTCCTCCCAGCAGACAGGAGGGAGCCAATGAGATTAGAGGAGGGAAAGGGGTGTTACAGTGAGAGCTGGGAAGTGAATCAGGGGTACAGGCTGATACATTAGATAGCTTTAAGAAGGGGTTGGATGGCTTTTTAGCAAGTAAGGGAATACAGGGTTATGGGAAATAGCTCATAGTCCAAGTTGATCCAGGGACTAGTCCGATTGCCATTTTGGAGTCAGGAAGGAATTTTTCCCCCTCTGAGGCAAATTGGAGAGGCTTCAGATGGGTTTTTTTGCCTTCCTCTGGATCAACTGGCAGATAGGTAGTTAATAAAAAAAAAAAAAAAAAAAAAAAAAAAAGGGTTGAACTCGATGGACATGTGTCTTTTTTCAACCTTACTTACTATGTTACTATGTTACTATGTTACTTATCCCAAACCAGTCACTTGTACAAGATACTTCTGGCTATTATCTCTCCTATTCACAGCTGCTTCATTCTTGGCTTTAAATCAATTGACCAACACATGAGCCTCATTTGAAGATGAATATTGTACCTCGTCAGTGGAAATAACTACAAGGTGGGACCTGAGAGGTTTCACAACATTTGTATGTTTATTCTATTACACAAATTGATGTGTTATGGTACAAGGGAGGTATAATGTCCTGTAACTTTATGTTTATTGTTATTCTGTTCTGTGTTGACTCAAGTTCTTAGGGTGTACAGTGTGTGGTGTATAAGGAACTTGTAGGGATGTTAGTTATTTGTTATTCTGTTATGTGTTGTCTATTCTTCTTTTCATATTCATAAGGGTTCATATGTTATTTGACACATTTGAAGTATTGAGTCACTTTCTATTCATAATGATTAAGATAATGACATATTACGTCTATAGGTGTATTTTCCCCTGGAAGGAATATTATTGTCTTTTAGTCAATCACGTAGATGTAACTCTGTGATTTTGTTCTCATATTTAATTTTATATTTCATCACCTGACTCATTTCATTATAATCATTCCCAAAATCTGAAATTTAAAAATCTTCTTTATTTACCTGGTTCTAGAGTTTTCTGCCTTCAGCTCCGTAGATTTGATAATATTATCTGTGGTGAAAATGATGTTTTTTTAATCACATGGAATTACTCAAGCACAGAGGAACCATACACACACATGGAACATATGATATTTATCCTATTCTTATATTTTGCATTAGCTCAGGTTTTTCACCCCATTAATCAGTTATACCAAAAGCCAGAAATGTCATTTTCAGAGCCGCAAGTGCGGACACACAAAAATGTGCGTATTGACACTGTTCATTAAATTTACTTGGCTCTAAACAAACTCTATGCCTATTTGTGCCAACTCTAATGTGCCCACTTACTAAAGCACTAAGGATTTGCGCCTAAACAACCACACACAGATGTAATGGCAAGTGGTGGACATTATATAATTCCTGCTCCATCCATTTCCAGCACAATTGCATCCAATTTATACAAAAGTATACGCTCAATTATATGCATTTTAATGCATTGGACGCAATTGTGCCAAGCAAGAATATGCACTCGGGCATAATGATGATGGAATTGGGGGAAAAAGCATTGCATTAGGGGTAATACACACAGAAAAGTTTGCCCTAAATTGAATTTGTGGTTATTAATTAGCCCTTTGATCTTTGCTAAAAAAAGAATTGGAGCAATGCTCTATCTAGTGTGTGTTGGGCACCCCAGCCAAAACTTATTCTACATCAATCCCTACCCGCCACCTCCATAATCCCCACCCCCAGCCTGCCTAATCCCTGCCCCCACTGGCCCACTCCCATCCCCCACCTACTCTGTTGCCTCCCTGCATCCTCCTTCCCTGGAGTCCCCACTCAAAGCTCAAAGGGATTCTTTAGAACTATAGAAGCAGGCCCCGTGATGGTTGCACCCACACAGCTACAGGTTCCTCTATAGTTCTGCCACTGAATTGGACATAATCTATTTATTTTGTAAGAATAGGAAAAAGCCAGGACACTGAAGGCAAGGGGACAATGGGCAGATGTTTGACGTTATTGATATATGAGGTGCTAATAGGATGTGGAATGGAAGGATTTTCTCCTGTTGGTCAAGTCAACTTTCCCCTCCAATGAGAACATCTGAGACACAATTCAATTCATCTGAAATCTGGAACATTCTGAGATTAGTCTGAAGAAAAGCAGAGCGTGTCCTCAAGTTTGTTTCCAACATCAGCCTTGAACGATTTCCCATGGAGTATGCAACATTCTCCTTCACTATTCTGACTCCTTACCACTTGTTATTTAGAACTTTTATAAGAAGACATTAATATCCCAATATAGATTATTCCTTCCAATTCCCAGGTTTTTTGTCTAACCATGGAGTGAATATTTGCTTACATCTTTAGAGTAAGTAAACATAAACTTAGATCTTTAGCGTAAGTAAACAAAAACTTAGATCTTTAGAGTAAGTAAACATAAACTTAGATCTTTAGAGTAAGTAAACATAAACGTAGATCCTTAGCGTAAGTAAACATAAACTTAGATCTTTAGAGTAAGTAAACATAAACTTTGATCTTTCGAGTAAGTAAACAAAAACTTAGATCTTTCGAGTAAGTAAACATAAACTTAGATCTTTAGAGTAAGTAAACATAAACTTAGATCTTTAGAGTAAGTAAACATAAACTTAGATCTTTCGAGTAAGTAAGCATAAACTTAGATCTTTCGAGTAAGTAAACAAAAACGTAGATCTTTCGAGTAAGTAAACAAAAACTTAGATCTTTAACGTAAGTAAACATAAACTTACATCTTTCGAGTAAGTAAGCATATAAGTAAACATAAACTTAGATCCTTAGCGTAAGTAAACATAAACTTAGATCCTTAGCGTAAGTAAACATAAACTTAGATCTTTAGAGTAAGTAAACATAAACTTAGATCTTTAGAGTAAGTAAACATAAACTTCGATCTTTAGAGTAAGTAAACATAAACATTGCCCTAGTGATAAACTCCATATTGTTGAGAAGGCAGGAACTGTAGGGGTACAAGCCAAGCCAGGGCTGCTCTTGGATCTCAAGAGTGTTGTCAGAAAATTTTATAAAAATGTTTTTGTTTTTACGAGACTGAGATAAAATCCTCAAGGATATTGTATATTTTATAGTGACTTCTGTTCTGGCTACATTTGAATTATATTCTAGAAAACAGGTATTGAAATACAGAATAAAAACTACAGGGGGTCAAACTACAATGAAAAGCTCCAATCTGAAAACAAAATGGAAATAGTTTGGGGGATTTAGAGGGCACCACATAGTCAAACAGATACTGAGGAGTTGCTGGACAAGAGTAGAAATGAAACATGGTGGCAAATATGAAATATATTAGATGCAAGACTGAAAGAGAAGCAAAGCCACAAGTACAATTTGTGACCCAGACAGGGGACATCACATTTACTACCATAGGCCATAGGACGTTAGAGGCACGAGCCCATGGATATTTTTTTAGCCTTTATTCATTCATGGCAGACCCAGAATGTTGAAGGCAACTTGGTTTCTTTGCAAGCAACGTCCCTCATGCTTAATTATTCCTGTGAGTCCTTCTCTTGAAACTGACAGAAGGGGCATCATTTTTACACACCTGGACAGGACTACATTTACCTGGTGCTGTCCCAGAATGCACTTGGCACATGAACCCTGCAGCTAATGTCAGCCTATGGGTATCTTGCACAGCAAGGTCAGTGACGCTGCAGTTGATAGATAGAGAGATAATAGATGATGATAGATAGATGACTAGTGATGGGCGAATTTATTCACCAGGCACGAATTCGTGGCAAATTTGCCTGTTTTGCCGCCGGCGAATACATTTGCAAATTTGCAGCGTGAGTTCTTTCAACGTCATCACCGGTTTTGGTGCCGGTGCCATTTAAGTCGCTGGCATCAAAATCACTGAATTTTTCACCAGTTTTGCGAATTTCGTGGAAAATTCGCAAAATTCATGGCGAAGCGAAATGGGACAAATTCACCCATAGGTATAGATAGATAGATAGATAGATAGATAGATAGATAGATAGATAGATAGATAGATAGATAGATGATAGACAGACACAGACAGACAGAAAGATAGATAGATAGATAGATAGATAGATAGATAGATAGATAGATAGATAGATAGATAGATAGATAGATAGATAGATAGATGATAGATAGATAGATAATAGATAGATAGGTAATAGATAGATAGAGATAATAGATAGATGATAGATTGATAATAGATAGATGATAGAAAGAGAGATAGATAGATAGATAGATAGATAGATAGATAATAGATAGATAGATAGATAGATAGATAGATAGATAATAGATAGATAGATAGATAGATAGATAGATAGATAATGATAGATAGATAGATAGATAGATAGATAGATAGATAATAGATAGATAGATAGATAGATAGATAGATAGATAGATAGATAGATAGATAGATAGATGATAGATAGATAATAGATAGATAGATAATAGATAGATAGATAGATAGATAATAGATAGATAGATAGATAGATAGATAGATAGATAGATAGATAGATAATGATAGATAGATAGATAGATAGAGATAGATAGATAGATAGATAGATAGATAGATAGATAGATAATGATAGATAGATATATAGATGATAGATAGATAGATAGATAGATAGATAGATAGATAGATAATAGATAGATAGATAGATAGATAGATAGATAGATAGATAGATAGATAGATAGATGTCCGGTATCTTGAGCATGGAAAATTGTTTTCATTGTAAATGATACATTCTGTTTAATATGTCATTGTATTAATCTTCTTATTCTGCATATTATTTGTTATCATATTGATTTTTATGGTTTATTGTGAAAACCAAATAAAATATTTCAAACCAGGAAAATTGTTTGAATCAGAAAGAGATTATAAAATGAATGTGACTAACATTATCTTAATATTTGAATCCATTAGGATAATTGGAATTTCAATTTGCTTCTGACATGCTGCAACTCTACAAGACGCTGCACATTATCTGATTAAATGCATTGAACAGAAACCTCTGATTCTCATCGAAAAGACAAATGAACTTGTATCCAAAGAACTCAGTCTATAGCCGAGCTGTATTGCTGTGTGCTGAGCGGCTGTAATGATGAGACGATAGATGAGAATGATGAGACAATAGAGTAAATAGAAGCAAATCCAGTAGCTGTGGGGACTCCCAGTTGGGTTTTGCCTGATATACATTGAATATACTGAATATATTGACAGAACAAATGTATTTTTTCATCTACTTTATTGCTATTTATTTGCCTGCCACTGAGATCTGCTTTAAACCATTCCAGATGCAACAAATTCACATTATTTTCTCTTTGTTATCCAAAAACTGGAAGTTAAATTGAAAAGCGTCTGACAATGATATTTTACAGGTCCTGTCATTTTGCTTTTTATCCGACTAATCCTAAAGTCGAGAATTTGCTAAATCCCCAGATGCCAGAGAATCTCTCCATATTTCCATCAGTCTCGGAAGAAACTCGTCTCATCTGCTTTTTAACCTTGTGCTTTTCAGCCATTGTTTGGCTTTTTATTGCGCGATTAATCCATAATGTCATGTACAAAACAATGAAGACGAAGAGATCATTTAACTAAAAGCATTTCAATTGTAGGTGACAATGTGTTATACTCGGCAATATTATTATTTCTCTCAATGCAACATTCACACTGCAGCACGACTCACAATGTAACACAAAGACATTGAGTGGGAACACACATGTGCGTAACCTTTAACGTGCCAAGACACAGGAATTCCAGTAATAAAAGAAATAAAATGTGATCAGATCTTTCTGGTAGAACCTGTAACCATCAAATGAAATCCACAGTCTGTAGGAATGTTCAACGTGTTTTCTTCATTTCTAACTGGTTCAACATTATGTCACATTTTAATCCATATACAGAGGGGTTCCTTAGCCTTGTTCTCTGGGGGGCTCAATTAGGTTGGAGAATTAGCCTAGAATTATATCCATTGCTATGATCTCTGTTTTCATGTGTAGGTGGAAATGTCACTGTATTCATGGTGACCCACCTGAAACAACATGGAGACACAATTTTGGCCCCATTGGTTAATGATCAACGTCATTGAGTTCTCTACTAGGCTTCAATACTGGGGCCTCTGATAATATTTATCAAACAGAAATCAAGTGTGGGGGGTTCTCTACTTTATAGAGTCTAAAACACCGGACCCCATGTTTGGAACGTCGGCAGTCTCTGTATTAGAAGAGAAGAATTTCCATCCTTTGGGTTTATCACAGATTTAAGGACCTAATACTTGTGTTTAATGGAATATATTCATTTATTGTATGTGTCTATATGCTTAAAAGTCAAACAAGGGAAAGTTTAAAAACTAGTGGTGAGCACAAGTTTCCCTTGTTTGTTATAGTTTATACAGGAGCAGTGACCAGCTCCATGTTGTAGCTCCCACCCTACCCAGCTATAGTCAGGTGATCCCACTGGTGTCTAATAAAAGGGCAGCCAAGTTTGGGAGTTTTACTTTGAAAGCAGCAAGTAAGTTGCAGGTAAAACTTAGTCCCTTTGTAAAATGTATAATGAAGCAATAGAATTCTTAATGAATCAGATGAAAATTAAGCGTAGGACTGGCCAGATATGGGATGAGTTTATTATTAAATATATTGTAATATATGGACAAACAATCCCTGTGTTGTTTAAAGGGTAAGGCATTTTTAGTAGCTTAAGGCACAAAATGTTCAATGTCATAAATACATTGATAATGGGTTGAGTGCAGAGGACTCTTGTATTTGTCTATGTAATGAAAAGTCAACATTGCAATTAGAAGGGAAGGTATTAAGCATTAAGTACAGCTGATCTGCCCAAAAAAGGGCCGTCACAACTAAACCCCACAAATAAATTCTAAAGGCATATTCTTATTGAAAGGGAAGACTGAACTTCTATACCTCTCACCAAAGTCCCTTTCATATTCTAAGTCTAATCGAATCGGGTGGTTTTCCCATCCAGGGTTCGACGAGGAGACCTGGGAAACTGGACACATGAATGGGACGTGCCACCTGCTCTGTTGCCCCAAATGTAATTCTCTGTCTGAGCCTGTAGTATTGATGCAGTCTAAGAGGAATGGAGTAAAAACTGCGCTCAGTCCAAAGGTGATACGAAGAGATACGGAGAGAAGAGCTGCACCAATGTTCAATAAATGGATCCACTTATCCACATGTCAAAAAGTTCGATGTATGCAGTCCAGGATTAATTCATTAAACAGCCCACAGGCTGGACACAAAGATTTCTTTTTCATATGCAGTGGTCCTGCCACTCTCCCAATAATAGTATATGGTGGTCCCCAAGTTTCCGAGTCCTACAGTGTTCCCGTCCCTAAATCAATATAATATAACAAAAGTGAAATAGAAATCACAAGGTCGTCCATTTAGCAGTGATGTTACTTGTTATAATGATAAACACACAAACACACCACATTTATGGAATGTATCATGAGCTTGAATATTCCTTTAATAAAAGGTGAAATGTATGAGCTTCTGTATATTGTCTGATTGTCTATATCTAGAGCTAATTCATTTCATACAATGCTCTGCTCTATATCAGCACCGCAATACAAGTCCGAGAGAAAATGCAATAAGTCCCCCTTTCTGTCCATGAGAAAAGCAGGGATTTTCAGTTGAATTTAGTTTAGCGAGAGATTTAATTATAATTCCAACATGAAATGCCCAAGTTTGCGTTGGTACAAGAAATATGTGCCGTGAGATAGTGACAATAGCAGAGGCAGCTCAGGAATCCTCTGCGCGGCTGCAGTTTAATGAGTGTCTTTAGGGAACCAGGAGAGCGAGCGCTTTGTGCCATCGGTTATTACTCGGCAGATATACGACTTTCATTACAGTCACAATGGGAATTCACCTTCCAGACACCACCCACCCAGGGACCAAAATACAATTGATTCTGATTAGAAAGGTCGTGGGTTTTAGAGAAGGAAATCTGAGCTGCCCCCACATGTCTCAGCATGTCCCTCGTGACCTTCATGTACCCCATAAAATATACCTCCCAATGGTCCTGTTTTTCGAGGGACAGTCCCGATTTTGACAGTTCCACCCACAGCCCCAGTTTCCTACTGAAATGTCCTGAGTTTCTCTTTGCTCTCCTGCACTGACGCCAGAAAAAGATACAACGTTTCTGAAATGTTTCCTACAATAGTTATCCTGCCATACAGGTTTGGACTGGGGGGCCCGGGCTCCCCCCACCGCGCACTGGGGATCATTTATCAACACTGGGCAAATTTGCCCATGGGCAGTAACCCAAGGCAACCAATCAAATTGCTGCATTCATTGTTCTACTTACAGCTCTACTCACTGATTGGTTGCTATAGGTAACTGCCCATAGGCAAATTTGCCCAGTGTTGATAAATGAGCCCCACTGAGTTATTGAAGAGAAGAAGAGATGCAGGGTGCGAATCTTGGCTGGTGGGTCCCACAAGAGACAGGGGGCCCACCAGGTTTTTTCCCGGTGTCCCGCCGGCCCAGTCCGACCCTGCAGCCATATTTTCTAGGGTAATAATAAATGATATTGCCAATGTATTTATACCATGTGTTCTGGGGCATGGTGTGTTCAATGTATCCTGTTATGTGTTCTGGAATGAGTGAATTGTATTTATATTATATTATATATTCATGTTTTCTGGGGTATTAGAAATGAAACCGTCACTACATGAATCCGACAATGTGTTCTGGGTAGTGATAGGCAAATTTCTCCCATTTTGCCGAAAAATACGCAAATTTGGACGCCAGCGACAATTCCAACGCCGGCGACATTTCTGACGCCCATTAAAGTCAATGGGCGCCTAGAATTGTTGCCGGCAGCAGAATTGTCGCCAGCGTCAAATATATTTTGACGCCGGCGAAGTTTTGTGGCAATTTCACGAATTTATTCGCTAGCAGTGAAACACGGAAATTCACCGGGAATTCACACCTGCCGAATAAATTTGCCCATCACTAGTTCTGGGAGGTATTTTGCATGGAATTGCTTCTGCATTTACCCTTCTATGTGTTCTAGCGGTATCAGATGTTGCATTGGCCGTGGAATAGTGAGAATGAATCCGCTAGCAAATGTTTTGACTCCCCAAACACAACAATCATCCTGTGCCAATGGCTGTGCCCGACATCTACAGGAATAAACATCTTTCCTATGAAATTCTTCTGCTGCTCAATAATAAACTTGCCATTTCCCTGGGCCGTTTTCTGGAAAATGAGCCACAAACCAAATGCAAATCACTTGGCCATTTCAGTTTTCATCTCAGTATAACGTTTTTAAACTTTCTTTATACCCGTGTCTATAATTAAACGGGAAAAGTCGGTGCTGCAAGTGGGAAATGATTGCGCTCTAGTCGCCTGCACCTGCTCTCGCTCTCTCTCTCTCTCTTCATTAGTTTAATGTCAAGGTGATTTCCAATTAGCAAATGCAAATATTTCACTCATCAAATGGCTTGTCACCTCCGGTTTAATGAGATCCCAGACATGGAACATAAACCCATTGTTGTTTGGCAAAATAAAAGGCATTATTCTCAGTAGTACAGTGTGTGACTTAGAAATAAAACATATTAGATATGTATAAATATATATATATATATATACGTGTTAGCGCAGTAGCTCTAATTGCTAATCACTGATAAACTGAAGATATGTATTTGCACTTATAAGAATGAGGTTTAGCAAATAAAGATAAAATTACACAAATATCTAAACGATGCTCCCATCTAACTAGTTTTGTATTCGTATCATATTAAATGCATGAATGGTAGTGCAAAGGAAATGTCATTACTAATACACATATTATATACACATATAATAAACCATAAATCAATAAACCAAAGCTGCCAATTAGTGATTTGCTTTTTTTTTTCCAGGCAGCTACAGGAAGATCAATGAAGGTAAAAATGTGATTGGTTGCCACTGGTTACTGCCCGGGTGCAAATTTGCCCAATGTTAATAAATGAATCTCATATTATGTGGAGGAGTAATAGCAGAAATGAGCTCCAGCATCTCCAACGTGGAAAGATGTTCTTCTGACTATCTGTGAATGTGGAAGCATCTTATACAAAATCGAAATGGGCGGCACTCCAAAGTTAAATTAAAATTGCCTTTATTCTTAATCGCAGGGCAGCATTTATCACGATTAAGAATAAAGGCAATTTTAATTTAACTTTGGAGTGCTGCCCATTTCGATTTGCTATAAGTGTGCATGGGGGAGGTGCACCTGAATAAGCAAGAACTGAGCAGAGTGTGAGCTTCTTGAATTCCATTATAACAATGTGAAAGCATCTGAAATGTCTCCTCGTCCCAGGTCTCTTCTACTTTACAAAATCCAGGGACAGTCTATTCTGCTGAAATTACAGTCACTATTTCCAGCTCAAGTGGGGCCTTCAGCATCTTTCACTCTACAGGCCCTTCTTCCATCAAGGTTAAAGGTTGAAGCATGACCACTTCAGGGTCGCTAGAAATCACTGGAGCACCGGCCTCTTCTCCTGCTCTTCTAATTTGCTGTTGCCAAAACTACTGTTCACTTTGCTAACCAATGATGTCATGGAGCCCTTGCCCCCAGATAAAAAAACCCATCCAAACCGATGAGGGGAGTCAAGAGTAATAACATGGCTATCCCCTTAATTTTACACCACTATGGGGAAAACCACCTCTGTATCAATGGGTAAAGGGCACATCTACCACTGGTTAGTTGACACCTTCTCCAACCCATTCTTACACAGACCTACCTTCTATCTACAAGGGAACCATTAATCCCTACTTGTTCACATATGCCTTAGCTATATAAGAGACCCCAGCACAAAATTGCCCCTTGGCTCAACTCACTGAAGCTATTTTATGAACCCTGAATTATCAGAATTCAACATTCCATCACAAATTATAGTCATTTGTGTTTGGTCAATAATTGGCAGTACCTTCAGATTGTATTTGTGAGCACTTGTGAGCAAGGATCCAATAATTCTTGTTTTTAACTCAATTGTGAACTATCAAATTGTTGCTCTTTCAGGGATTTGAGCCCCTGCATTGCCTATAGCAATACAAGTCCTTCTGTATCAAGCACATAACCCAGATGTATGAAATGAAGACCTTAAAGGGATACTGTCATGGGAAAAAATTTTTTTCTTCAAAATGAATTAGTTAATAGTGGTGTTCCAGCAGAATTCTGCACTGAAATCCATTTCTCAAAAGAGCGAACTGATTTTTTTTATATCCAATTTTGAAATCGGACATGGGGCTAGACATATTGTCAATTTCCCAGCTGCCCCAAGTCATGTGACTTGTGCTCTGATAAACTTCAATCACTCTTTACTGCTGTACTGCAAGTTGGAGTCATATCACCCCCCTCCCTTTCCCCCCAGCAGCCAAACAAAAGAACAATGGGAAGGTAACCAGATAGCAGCTCCCTAACACAAGATAACAGCTGCCTGGTAGATCTAAGAACAACACTCAATAGTAAAATCCAGGTCCCACTGAGACACATTCAGTTACATTGAGAAGGAAAAACAGCAGCCTGCCAGAAAGCATTTCTCTCCTAAAGTGCAGGCACAAGTCACATGACCAGGGGCAGCTGGGAAATTGACAAAATGTCTAGCCCCATGTCAGATTTCAAAATTGAATATAAAAAAATCTGTTTGCTCTTTTGAGAAATAGATTTCAGTGCAGAATTCTGCTGGAGTAGCACTATTAACTGATGTGTTTTGAAAAAACATGTTTTCCCATAACAGAATCACTTTAAAGTGCTCCCACCCCTGCGGGATCAATGGGACACCCAGTACTTATGTGGATTGTTATAACATTACCTATATGACCATTTGAGCTGCTTTCAGAATCAATAAACAATACTCAGCATCTTTAATGACACAATTATAATAAATAATCTGATCCTGCTGAACTGAGACCTCAAGAGATGACACAGAAACACGGAAAACAAATGGTTTTATGAACAAGGGATGATCTGACATTCAGACTCTGAAATGGTTTGTGACTGTGAGGAACCTTCAACATTTTCTTCATTCAGTTACTGACCTGCGTGACTGTGCATAAAAATATGTCTGAACACTGAAAAACACTACAGACTATATCATACACATCATTTCTCTCTTTTTTTTAAGATGAATGGATCATATATTTTAGATTTAAAATAGGGAGAGAATTTCATGGCATAATGTTTTATGATGGGCACAATCTAAAGCAAGTGCATCAATGACAGGAAGGGACCCACTAACAAATCTGCGGTTCCACATGTGCAGAGAGATTTCAGACCAGTGATCCCCAACCAGTAGCTCATGAGTAACATGTTCCTCACTGATCCCTTGGATGTTGCTCCCAGTGGCCTCAAAGCAGGTGATTCTTTTTGAATTCCAGGCTTGGAGGTAAGTTTTGGTGCATAAAAATCATGTGTACTGCCAAACAGAGTCTCCTGTAGCTGCCAGTCCACATAGGAGCTACCAGTTGGCAATCACAGCCCTTATTTGGCACCCCGGGAGCTATTTTTATGCTTATTTTGCTCCCCAACTCTTTTTACATTTGAATGTAGCTCAATGGTAAAAAAGGGTGACCCCTCCAGCCTTAAAGTAAGGAGCATAGTGTCCATCTTCCGAACTAGTCAAGAGAGGCAGATACAATGAGCGTGTGCAGAAAATTTTGTAGGCACCTTCACAAAGAACTTGCAAGGATTTTGAAAAGGTCCTGCGTGATTAGGTATTGGGCTCCCTATTACCCAGTTTCTTTCTTACAGCAACTTACTATTTAGAAAAGGCAGAGACTACACATAGTGCCCTGTGTGTTATATTCCCGTAAATCCAGATCTCACCGTTCCCTAATCTGGTGCATACAATTGGCTATGACTTCATGATTAATCAGCTTCTGATCATTTTGGGTAAATCATATTGACGTCACTGAGTGGAGCCAAGGTGCAATTATATTCTGGGGTCATTGTAAGAAAGCTAAATGTTGTCTGGCATTTGTAGTATCCTTTACCCAACATTGCTCTCCAATTTCCTTCTAATAATTAACAATCTATAAGGTTACTATCCTTTTGAGCAGATGAAAGAGCCCTTACTCTCTTGAAAGGAGTAGCAGTACTCTACTCTAAAATTCTTTCCAACTGAATTGCATTACTTCCTTTTTTATTCTTATAGTCAAGTTTAGACTTTAACCCATGTCCGTAGTCCAGACTACACAAGTCCAAGCATTGTAGATACCGCACCTCCTCTCCAGACTACACAAGTCCAACAATTGTAGATACCGCACCTCCTCTCCAGACTACACAAGTGCCTTTCCAATAAAGTCCTGGCACCTGCAGACAAAGTTGCCAAGGGACTGAATCAGTTGCCCCTAGTAACAAGGCTCCATCTTATCCCTAGACCCAGAACCCTCCCTGTTCCTCACTTGATATCCTACTTTCATGCGCTCACATTGACTTCTATTAGTCTTGGCTACTAGGCTAATCCCTCGGTATATGCATCCTCTGGGATCTTTCTCGCCATTGTATTAATTCCCAAGAATCAATTATGCAACATCATTGAAAACCCATGCCACCATTGAAGCTTCCAAGCTTCCCTATAAAGCCACTTATAGCAGCCTCCAACTCACATTCTTCTGCCACTGCCATTCATCAATACTGCCAGGTTATTGAGTGAGCGAGTTCTTCCCTGCTTATAAGGTACAGCACTTAAACTGCTGCTCTATAGGTGTTTTGTGGGTTTTAGCTGGAGAACCACATTTATAGCTGGAGAACCACTTCACTTTGATACCTTCACTTTTTGTTCCAGCCTCTAGAACAGGGGTCCCCAACCTTTTTTACCTGTGAGCAACATTCAATGTATAAAGAGTAAGAGTTTGGGAGCAACACAAGCATGACAAAAGTTCCTGTGGTGCTGTGATTGGCTATTGGTGGCCCCTATGTGGACCGACATCCTACAGGAGACTCTGTTTGGCAGTACAACTGGTTTATATGCAAAACTTGCCTCCAAGCCTGGAATTCAAAAATAAGCTCCTGATTTGAGGCCACTGGGAGCAACATCCAAAGTGTTGGAGAGCAACATGTTACTTGCGGCCACCAGTTAGGAATCCTAGTGACGGTTGAATCTGACACATAGAAATGCATTTGGGCAACAACATTTTTTGACGTGCAACACTTTTCTTCACCCATTGGAGTCTATGGGCATCAATTTTCACGGAGAAACTTGGCAAGAAACTTCTCTCATCACTAGGGCCCCCAATCCAAGCTTTACAATGTTATCTCATGAAAGCAGAGCTGGAGACTAGTGGAGCAGAGAGTAGAGGTTACAATGGATTCACTGAGATTTTCTGTAATGTCTACACTATATGAGAGGGAGCTGATAGAGATGCTTGAGTACATTAGGTACAACTTGACAAGTTCTTCGTTTAGAGGAAAAAGAAATTCAGTTATATTAACCCAATGGGACTTGGGACTTTTTAATATATAAGGACTGTTATAAAAAATGTACTATTTCATTTTTTTTTTTTATATAAAAGTCTTTTTTTTTGGTGTTTCTTTTATCTTATAGGACTTTTGTCTTTTAACAAAAGAATAGGTTTGTTCTCTGCTGCAACTGTCTGGAGAAAAGGCATTTTATCATTCCCAGTGGCTGCTCCATGAAGCCTTTAATCCAGCACTGATTGCGGATACAGATGAGAAAATGTTGTTCTTCACTTCTCAGAAACGGCCGTTTCACTGCCTGGAAGATCCAGAAAAAGGATCCAGATTCATTCTTTATAAGTGATCCCTGCTGGGTTATAACATTTGCTTAACTTGAAATGTTGTCACTTCCAATTCTGCCGGCCTGGCCCAAATATGGAGCTGAAACAACGTTTATTTATTCACTTTCTGACTCTCATCGTCTGCTGTCTTGTATCATTACATCACAGTGTATAGAAATTGTGTAACTAATGCACCACAATAATATTTGTTTCTACCAAATCGATCTAAATAAAAGTCTACTAGTAAATGTGAAGCGGCATACAGGAAAAGTCAGGAATTCTGGGAAGAACTGGCAGGAGTGATATATAAGATATCTTGACAGCGCTATATAAATAAATGATGATGATCTATGCTCAGTGACTTACCTGACTCGAAAACAACATTGAACCTAAGTGCCAGTTACTGGAGCAAAGAGGAAATTCTGAACATAAATGTCAGTTACTGGACAAGAGAGAAAACACTGAACCTAAGTGGCAGTTACTGGAGCAGAGAGGTAACATTAGGGATGCAGTAGGATTCGGTTTGCTATTTGGCCAGGATTCTGCCTTTTTCAGCAGGATTCAGATTTGGCCGAATCCTCCTGCCTGTTTTAGCCACAAGCTGTGGACACCGCTATCTTTATTCCTTCCTTGATTTGCATATGCAAATGAGGGTTTTGATTCGGTTTGGTATTTGGCCTAATCTTTCACAAATTATTTGTGGGTTTGGCCAAATCCAAAATAACAGATTCAGTGCATCCCTAGGAAACATTAAACCTAAGTGACAGTTGCTGAAGCAGAGAGGAAACATTGAACCTAAATGCCAGTTACTAGAGAAGAGAGCAAACACTGAACCTAAGTGCCAGTTACTGGAGCAGAAAGGAAACACTGAACCTAAATGCCAGTTACTGGAGCAGAAAGGAAACACTGAACCTAGGTGCCAGTTACTGGAGCAGAGAGGAGCAGTAGACTAAAAATAAAGGAATAGGGGAAAGGGGTATAGTAGGTGGAAACCAAAGGAAGGAGCAGCAAAGAGGGCCAGAAAACCCAAAGATCTGAGCTGGAGCCAAACGTGAGCAGAGAGTTCATATAACCCCTAATATTTGGGAGGGTATTCTCCTATGTTACCTAAAAATAGGATGTAGATGAGGTGTGACTTTTCAAATATAAGTACAATCCGAATAGTACATGAAGTGGGAAACTCCATATCACAGACTAGAACTCGCAGATCCATTTATGAAAATAATTCATGAATTTGAATAATTTTACAATATTTCCTTTTGTTGTGTACTAATAAAACAGTAGCTTGTACTTGATGCTGATGCTAAGTGGCACACATCCATATTGGTGGCAAAAAAAATCATATTAGGTTTATATATTGTAAGGCCATGTACCTTGTGGCCTTAAGGTATGGGGATCCAAATTACAGAAAGACCTATTATTTGGAAAACCTTAGGTCCCTGGAATTACGAATAATGGATGTCATACCTATAATAATGGATTAAGTTGCCTCCTCTCTGTGTTATGTTTTGGTCTTGTCTATCTGAAAACAAGCAGGAATCTAGGAAGGTCACCATTAGATCATTGCTGATGGAAGTATCAAAGCAACTATGCAGTTAGTCTACAGTTTGTATCTTACAGTATATACTCGAGTATAAGCCGTCCCGAGTATAAGCCGAGGTACCTAATTTTACCTCCAAAAACTGGTAAAGCATCTAGGGTGAGAAATGCAGCAGTTTCTGGTAAGTATCAATCAAAAAATTGAGGGTTTCTGCTCGTTTTTGGATGCCGGCGACCATTCTTGGACGCCGGCGAATATTCTTGGAGACTATTCTTAGACGCCGGCGACTATTCTTAGACACCGGCGACCATTTTTGCGCTTGACCCGAGTATAAGCCGAGGTAGAGTTTTTCAGCATATTTTGGGGGCTGAAAAACTCGGCTTATACTCGAATATATACGGTATTTTCCCTAGGCTTTTTCTTGGTCTTTTTCTACATTTCGGGGGTCAGCCTATTGACCTTTTTCTTCTGCCTCTTTGACAACTGAAATTTAAAAAATGCCTGTCTAGTTTCCACCAGGGCCAATTCTATTGAGCAACCATGAAGAAGGTTCAGCCTGAAGCTGTGATTGCAACATTCTGCCAAACTTGAGTTTTACACAAATAAAATCAAATAGTTTAAAAATAACAACGGATAAAAGAAAAAAAAAAACCCTGATTTGACATTGCTTTAGAATTGAGTTCATCCTGCTGAGGGTTCATGGGAGTTCATGGGAGTTCATGGGAGTTCATGGGAGTTCATGGGTTTGTTCCTCATGTGAAGAGCAGGAAAGTCTCCGCTGACCTCTCCAAATCTGTGAAATGAAATGCGGAGCTGTGCCGTAAGCCAGTGGTTGTACAGCGGCCGGGGAGAGCAATAACAAATTCGAATATGTTTTATGAAACATTCCGTCCTTATTAGATGAAGTTGATCCAACGTTGCATTTTTTACATCATGCGACAAGACTTTTCCGTGACTCATCTCGCTGCAAAAACAGACAGACTTTTTCTTGCGTCTTGGCAAAACGGAAAAGGTCATGGGAAAAACAATATCTTTGCTACCGGCTAATAAGAGCAAAAAGCTGACGGCTGGAGTTGGAGTTTTATTTGTCCTCACTCTGTCAAAATTCACAAGTATCGCCGGGGACATTTATTTTTTTGTATTGGGAAATAATTGAATCAACAATAGAGAGGTGGAAGTTCAGCAGAATTTCAGGGCTGATAACAGAGCCGGTTAAAAACAGAACTGAATGAGTCAGTTAAAAATGACACTTTTATTTTTGCTTCTGCGTAAAGCTCATAATTACTCAAATAAACTCCTTTCATATCATCAGTCACAGCAAAGCCGTCGTCAGCATGAAGAACAAGTAATAACGTGCCGTGTAAATCGATGGCATTTAAGGTCAGACTATTGGGGGCCGATTCACAAAGGGTCGAATATCGAGGGTTAATTAACCCTCGATATTCGACTGGGAATTAAAATCCTTCGACTTCGAATATCGGAGTCGAAGGATTTTAGCGCAAATAGTGCGATTGAACGATCGAAGGATTATTCCTTCGATCGAATGATAAAATCCTTCGAATCGAACGATTCGATGGATTTTAATCCAACGACGAACAAATATCCTTCGATCAAAAAAACTTAGGAAAGCCTATGGGGACCTTCCCCATAGGCTAACATTGAGTTCGGTAGCTTTTAGATGGCGAACTAGGGGGTCGAAGTTTTTTCTTAAAGAGACAGTACTTCGACTATCGAATGGTCGAATAGTCGAACGATTTTTAGTTCGAATCCTTTGATGCAAAGTCGAAGGTTGTAGTAGCCCATTCGATGGTCGAAGTATCCCAAAAAACACTTAGAAATTCGAAGTTTTTTTACTTCGAATCCTTCACTCGAAGTTAGTGAATCTGCCCCTTAGTGTTGTCCTTTATAAGGGCAGAGACATATTCTCATCTCCATCATATTTGCCCTCACTTAAATGCAGGAAATAATTTTCTCAAACCCCTATTGTAGTTTTATATGACTTGCGCTCCCTATCAGGTCCGGAATGAGAATTAAAATAGGCCCGGGCATTTCAGGTACACAGAGGCCCAATCAGCCCACATAGAGGTCCAAACAGCCCCCACCAGCCCACTAAATATTCAGTTTCTATGGGACCTTATAGCAGCCCCTCTGGCATTTGCCAGAACCCACAGATTGCCAGTCCGGGCTTGCTCCCTATTTCTTGCCTAATGCTTGGCCAAGCTTATATTGATTCCTAAAACTCATTTATAATATAGTCCTGGAGCCTATTGCCAGTGGGTTATTGATCCAGATCATTGAACAACCTGTGGTTGGGTTTGTAAATTCTGTCATTTATGGCCACAAAAAAACCACTCAGTCTATTGAGTAATAATAATAATAATTAAATGTGATGTTGAACTTGGCCAATGCACTGGCGGTGTCCTTCCATCCCCTTATGCCTCAGAGACTGTTATTACAGGAGAGAAACCGGTACCAAGAATTTCTGGATAATGGGAATATGAAATCTGGGAAGCAGAAAAAAATGGCTTCCACCCATGCAACACATTTGTCTTAATTATCTTCATTTCTGGCTCGTTATAGAGGCTTAACAGTCATTTAGTTTCCCAGGTTACGTATCTGCATTTGAGGCTCCCTTTATGTTTCTGGGTTACTATCCAAATAACCCACCCCATTAACAAGTCACGTGGCAAAAACAGATAAAGTCAACATTTAACCGAAAAGTGTGTTTTGCTCCGCCCCATAATGTGAATAAATGAATGTGTCCCAACACAGACTAAGGTAAGTTGCCCACTCAGCCAATTATTTATATTAGATTTTTTGTCACTTTAAAGCCCTAAGGTTTAGTGACATAAGCCGACTGGCCAATGGCTGAGCAGCGAGTAGCGTTTGCTAAAGATTTCTGATTTACTACTGATGGTGACTTGAAAAGCATTTTTTTAAATACACATATTAAAGTTTAAATAGCAAATACAATGGAAACCCTTAATTAAGTATTGATTTCCCTTCCACCCTCATTTTAGTGCCGGTCCCTCAATACCCGCAGGCGTCTCTTCAATTTGATAGAATTAGAATCAGTCTTTGAGCCTCTGCTGAATCGTCTCCATCTCAGCTCCCTTGGAATTGGTTTAATATTTAATTGGATATTTGCATAAGACCTTAACCCTTTCCCTGTCAGAACTTCTGCCAATCACCACTGGGGTTCTGAGATCCATTCCGGCTTGAATACCATCAGCAAGAGGTTTGTATGTTTCCCTGTGTCTAGGTGGGTTTCCTCTGGGTTGGACGTTAGATTGTAAGCTCACTGGGGCAGGGACTGATGGGAATGCGATAAGGACCTTAGATTGTAAGCTCACTGGGGCAGTTACTGATGAGAATGTGATAAGGACCTTAGATTATAAACTCAATGGGCAAGAAATGATGGGAATGTGACAGGAACCTTAGATTGTAAACTCACTGGGGAAAGATTGTAAGCTCACTGGGGCAGGTACTGATGGGAATGTGATAAGGACCTTAGAGTGTAAGCTCACTAGGGTAGGTACTGCAGGGAATGTGATAAAGACCTTAGATTGTAAGCTCAATGGGGCAGGGAATGATGGGAATGTGATAAGGACCTTAGATTGTAAGCTCAACGGGGTAGGGGCTGATGGGAATGTCATAGGGACCAGTGTTGTAACTATAGAGGAAGCAGACCCCATGGTTGCAAGGGGGCCATACTGTGGGTTAAGTAACCCCCCTACCACTGCCAAAGGCTGATTCGAATGTGATAGGGACTTTAGATTGTAAGCTCACTGGGTCAGGGACTGATGGAAAGTTGATAGGAACCTTAGATAGTAAGCTCTGCTGGGGCAGGGATTGATGGGATTATGGTAAAGACCTTAGATTGTAAACTCACTGGGGCAGGGAGTGATGGGAATGTAGTATGGACATTAGATTGTAAGTTCACTGGGGCAGGGGCTGATGGGAATGTGACAAGGTCATTAGATTGTGACTTCAATGGGGCTGATGGGAATGTGATAGGGACATTAGATTGCAAGCTCACTGGGGCAGGGACTGATGGGAATGTAGTATGGACATTAGATGTACAGTATAATCTCTGTAAATGGCTGTGGAAATGTGTCAATGCTATATAATAACAGTATGATAATAACTAATGATAATATTAAAATAAAATTACATTTTTCAAACTGTTCTCATTCACTAAACCAATGACAAATTCAAACCAAACACATTACAGTGTGCTGTGCCCTTCTCTAAGAACAGCCCATATATATCTATCTATATCTATATATATATACTGACACAAGTACATATGTTGTAGGTTGATTTTAATGAGATATGTCAAAATACCATTGTTACTGGACTATAGAAAACTTGTAGTAGTGTAAATGGCTTTTATTCAGCCTTCCTGCCATTGTCACAAAACCAGACACATTTCCTTAGAAAACATATGGCTGGGGGTCCGCTCGCTGCATTCAAACAATAAATCCACAGGTCAGCTCATAACATGAAAAAATATTCTCTATGCTGCCAACAAAATTCTGAGGCTTAAATAATGTAACAAATTCATTTATTATAGATATTATTATTAAGTTACACTTGGGAAAGCAGCTTAGCCAATAGCAGTAGAGATAACAACCTGGTAGAGCCTGTGATGTCACTCATATGTCATACCCTATGCCGGTAACATATGTGTATCCTTACTGTATGTAGCTGGGGCTAATCTTATACATATCGATAACTTGATCACCACTAACTGTATTAGAACATTAGCAATTGGCCCCAAGGCAAATATATATTTACATTTTCTTAGACACTATTCTCTGTATTTTATTTTATTTCAAGTGAAACATCAAATACACAGTGTGACTTTCAGATTCCTATAGATGTCTGGCTTGAAGTTCCTGTAGTTTCTTATTGTTATTGAAAAGCAAAATATGACATTATGGGCCGACTCAGAAAGAATTTGTGTCCTGGAGCAACTACACATACTGGATATTTCTCACTATTTCTTGTCTTGTTTAATCAACAAAAGAAATATTTATTTTGGTGGTGTTTTTCCTTTAAAAAAGAAGCCATGTATGACAAGCATTATTGTTAAAAGTAAAATAATATTCCCGGGTATCTATCATACAGTACAATGAAGAAGAGAACAAATACATATATTTATCCCCCCCTAAATATTGAGAAAATATATTACATAAACATATGTAGGGGATGTGAAGGAGTTTACCTTCCCCCACTGTGTTCAGTGTCAGCTCTGCTCTGGAGTAGGGAGTGTTACTACTGGCCCTGGAGTTTTATTGGCAGTAAATTGTTATAAAAAGGGAGAAGCAACTATATTCCTCCTGTTTTGACTCCACTTCATGGATGAGCAGATGCTGGTGGAGATCCTTAGGCAGGAGGTCTCAGTGAAGGAAGAAACAGAACCCTAAAGTAAGTAGAATCTAATAGAAGTTGTGGAAAGGGACATCATGAATGGAGGCTTCAAGTAAGTGAAGGTGAGAAGACAAGAGAGATTGAGTGAGCAGTTGTGTTGTGCTGCACTAAGGTGGGATCACATTGTGGTTAGTGATTAGTTCTCAAGGCAACACCAAGGGGATTATTTATCAAAGGTTGAGTTTTAGAGTTACACAAGCTTTTTAAAACCTTGAAGGAACACGAATGAACTCACAACTTAAATGTTTTCTTAGTTAAGAAAAAACTGGAATGTAAAAAACTTGAATGACCGAGTTTGAGTCATGAAACTGCCATTGAGTTGCAAAACTGGAATCAAGAAAAAAAAAATATTTGAATGGCTCAAATCATTTCAGTTTTCGGGCAAAAGCCTCAACCTGACCATCATGAAGGCTGTTAACATCTTCAAATGGTTCAAGGGACCTCTGAGACTGACTCCTACATGACCTCGACAGGTTTTAGCTGGTGTATTTTTAAATTTGAGATATTTCCAGGTCGGGGTTAATAAATCTGGAATATTTTAGGTTTTTTTCCAAAAACTCCAACAATTCGAGTTTCTTTTTCGTGGAAAACATAACTCAAATCTTAATAAATCTGCCCCCTATTGTAGGGACCTTAGTGTGGTGGGGCTCAGAATAGATGACATTCCCTCGGGAGACCTTCACTGAAATCTAGAAAACGGGAATGAGACCTTGGGGGGGGGGGGCTGCCAAAGGAAACTGTCAAATACCTCCTGTGTGTACTTGATGACAGTGAAGAAGCTCTTTGTGTGATCTGCTTGTGAGTTATAGTTACGCCCTTCCATTTGCCATTATCAGTTGTTCATGTTTAGGAATCATTTCCTACAATTGTTTAGCAATGGCTCAGAGTAAGAGGTCCTCATAGAACACGTGTTCTACTTGTGTAGTAAAGTATAGTATAGTGTAGTATTGTATAGTATAGTGTAGTATAGTAAAGTATAGTGTAGTATAGTGTAGTGTAGTGTAGTAAAGTATAGTATAGTAAAGTATAGTATAGTGTAGTATAGTATAGTGTAGTATAGTAAAGTATAGTGTAGTGTATTAGAGTGTAGTGTAGTGTGGTGTAGTATAGTAAAGTATTGTATAGTAAAGTATAGTATAGTGTAGTATAATATAGTGTAGTGTAGTATAGTATTGTGTAGTGTAGTATAGTGTAGTAAAGTATAATGTAGTATAATATAGTGTAGTAAAGTATAGTATAGTGTAGTGTAGTATAGTATTGTGTAGTATAGTATAGTAAAGTATAGTGTAGTATAGTATAGTCTAGTAAAGTATAGTAGAGTGTAGTATAATATAGTGTAGTAAAGTATAGTAGAGTGTAGTATAATATAGTGTAGTAAAGTATAGTAGAGTGTAGTATAATATAGTGTAGTAAAGTATAGTATAGTGTAGTGTAGTATAGTATTGTGTAGTATAGTATAGTAAAGTATAGTGTAGTATAGTATAGTCTAGTAAAGTATAGTAGAGTGTAGTATAATATAGTGTAGTAAAGTATAGTATAGTGTATTATACTGTAGCAGGAGGGGATTTCACTGGACCCCCTTCCCTAGGGTTCCACATATACTTCAGCTTCTCCTCAGTCAATGCCCAATGGGCTCCTATTCCTACAGGACTCAACTTCTTCTATAGGAAATCAGAGGCTTCATTTCTTTCTCCTGTCCAATTGCTTGTGGATGAAGTGAGCTCAGTATATTCAGTATATTCAGTATATTCAGTATGAAACACAAGTAAATCTATAATGGTAAATCTTATTTAACCATTTGGTACATGTTATATCTCTAGAATAGGAGGGTTGCATTTAAGTACAAGGATTTGCTTAAAGTCTCTGTCAAGTTGTCCCATTGGAGTTGTACAAGTGAATTGCCCCGTTGTACAGAAAGGCCAAGTTATTACTCCTGATTACACAGTCTGATCCCAAGAAACTCTATAAATTCCCTTATTCACCTACTGAAACTAGAATTCCTGAAATATTAAGTGGCTTGATTGGAAAAACACTATGACGCTAAGATTTGTGCTTTAGCTGGACAGAAACCTTTGCTGATTGCCAACTCAGACTAAATATACTTTCATTATAGGTAGGGATGGGCGAATTTGACCCGTTTCGTCAAAAATTTGCCGCCGGCGGACTGTCGGCGACGCCCATTGAAGTCTGTGGGCGTTAAAATTTTTTTGTTTTGACGCACAATGCCATAAAAGTCTATGGGCGTCATTTTTTCGGCGAAACAAGGCGAAAATTTTTTTCCCATCCCTAATTATAGGGGGTGTGAAATGTGTAAAGAGCAGATATAAAGCTCCATGTTTTTACCCATAAAGCAGAGACTCCCCCACCCCAAATGATCTCTCCGATCCAAGCTACAAAATCACAGTAAATATACTGAAATGCCGATCAGTTCAGCCTTACGCATTTCATGCTGTAATTAATCATAGGCCCCATGTGAACCTGTCCAGCTGTTATTGATCTCTAGGTCCCGTCATCCATCATCCAGTGCCCTGTACTGTTACTGGGGCCCAAGGACATTATTTATTTTTATATTATTTATTTATGGTGTAACCTGTGAACTTGAACTCCCAGTGTCCCTCTCCAGCCTCCATGTGTCCGTGGTTGAACCATAATTCAGCAGTAGCTTGAGACTGCAGGTTGGATATGTGGGACCCAAATGGAACTACATTGCTTTCTCTCTCCATATACAAGGATACACATAGCTGCCTTTATTGATGCATCTGGCGCACACATCACACCATTCATTCAAGTGGGAAGAGGACATCTGTGCCAAATGCATCACTTATGTGTGTGTTTAAGCCCTCGATGGTTTCCTAATGACATTATTTCATTTCATCTTGTGATTCGACGCACATATAGGAGCAATGTCACTGTAGTCTGACTGCTGCACAAGAGCTGACAATATTATTGATGATGTAACAGGACGATGTTTAGAGAGATTCAGCCTCCGACCCCTGGGGCAGATCATGAGCCTGTGGGGTATCAGCGACTCGCTCCAATACTCAAGTCAAAGAACAAGGTACATTAACTCAGGAGGAGAGACTAATGTTCCGTGGTTAGAAAAGCAAAGTAAGAATATTATTGAACAAAAAAGCTGCTTAAGGCTCCTCATATTTTAACTGTGACCCTCCCCAGACTCTACTCTAAATACAGAGTAAATGATACTGTAGCACCTTTTAGCTTCACAATATTAATGACTCCACACGGATTTCCATTCATTTACACTAAGGGGCACATTTACTTAGAGTCGAATATCAAAGTCGAAGGATTTACTGCAATTCATTCGATCAAACGAATAAACGAACAAACGATGAAATCCTTCAAATCAAACGATTCTAAGGATTTTAAACCATCGATCAAACGATTTTTCTTCGACCATAAAATTGTTAGAAAGCCTATAGGGACCTTCCCCATAGGCTAACATTGCACCTCGGTAGGTTATACTTGCCGAAGTAGGGGGTCGAAGTTTTTTTTAAAGAGACAGTACTTCAATCGAATGGTCGAATAGTTGAACGATTTTTAGTTTGAATCGTTTGATTCGAAGTCGAAGTTGTATTCGAAGGTCGAAGTAGCCAAAAAAATCATTCGAAATTCGAACTTTTTTTTATTCTATTCCTTCACTCGAACTAAGTAAATGGGCCCCTAGAAGTCAGGTCTGTTATTAACCCTATTAGAGTATTACACTGTCATGCCGAGCTCATCTCAGCCAAGCTCAATGCAGCAGGTGCCCAGGAGCTGACAATCAGTCAGTCAGACAAGTACATGATGAGATCCGATATCATTGCACTCACACTGCTTCGGATACATTGGATAACATTTCCATAATGGAAGAGAATAGCAGCCAGTGCTTCATTATCACATATGGAGACACTAATTAGTAGTGATGGGCGAATAAATTCGGCAGGCATGGATTTGCTGTGAATTTACACGTTTCATCGCCCGTGAGCGTTGTCGTAATAATGCATCAAAAATTTGCCCGTGATAAATCCACCGCAACAAAAAAATTGACGCACATATAAAAATTACGCATGTCAAAATTATTCGGACGCTCATTGACTTGTATGCATTTGGACAAAATAGTCGCTCGTATTACAATTGTCGATTGAGTCAAAAAATTTTGCACGTCAAAATAATTTTGAAGTCCATTGATTGCGTTTTGCAAATTTTAACCTTTTCGCAAATTTTTTCACCGTTTTGCAGATTATTAGGTGAAACGGGACAGATTCACCCATCACTACTGATTAGTAAAGGCTGCGGTTCAGTGGTTCATAGAGGTCTCTCGTGCTCCTCACAGGGTACCCCCAAGCCTTATCTTGCTCCTCAAGTTAGAGTTAGGGCTGTGGCCATGGTATGTTTCCAGCAAAACACTGATGATATTGAATTATCCTTCCGAGTCCTACCCGAAGGCATGGGCTCCGTTGCCCAAGCTGTTCCCAGCTACCGCCAGCGAACAGCTCAAACGGGTGGGTCCCCCTTCGCCGAAACTAGGGAGGGCCCACACCCCGCCCCCCCAAAGGGGTTTGGGTACGTTTGGACTCCCCTTCGCCGAAGCTAGGGGGAGTCCCATCTACCCTGGGTTCTGCTGAAGCTTCCCCCAGGGCGTGTCATGGCCTGCGAGTCCAGCCAAAAGACAGTGACCCCATCCAGGGTGCTCAAACCAGACACAAAAAAGGTGCTGGAGTGGGTGGTGCAAGGCCATTGGTTGCCTTTTGCAAGGCTCTGGTTGGCAGCCAGAAAAAGAAAAGACTTCCTGCCCACCTAATGGTAAGAGCAAAGGAAGTGAAGCTTGATTAAGCATGGGTGCATGTGCATCTCCCCTGACTCAACACGCAAGTCAGGGGCCACCCTCATGGGAGCACAGCGACCCAGCTTTCATCAAGTTCCGCTTGTCAGCCTAGTCCAGAGGACCAATGGTTTCTCCGTTCTTCAGGATCATTAGAACAGATACTCCTCTTTGGTCTTGCCAGCCAGAGGACCAAGTGGTTCCAAAGGTACTACACTTGATCTTAGCCAAAAGGCAGAGAAGCGATACTGTACCTGCTGTAGGTCATTCCCAACAAGCTCTGGTCACCTGAATAGACTATTGACTTCAGGTCAGATTTGAGGACCAACTTGCAACATTGGGGACAGTGTTTGGGCAGATTGTGGCAGTTCTATGTGCATAATTGGGCTTGGCTAGGGGAATCAGGGTATAGTCAGGTGTGGGATTGTTGTCTATTTTTTTGGGGGGCTACATTCCAATTAGTTGACAGGATTCACCACATGGGGGCCCATTTGGGCAGTGGACCAGTAACTTTTAATTTACATTGCTGGACAAAGATTTGTGTTGTGTTGTGGTGCTATAAATACCCACCAGCAAATTAGCCCATATGCCCTTGGGTTACAGTTTTATAATTCTTCTACAGAAACCAGACCACAACCAGAAAAACTAGAGGCCACTTAACAGAAAATAAAAAGTATTTCATGTGTTTTATCCCCATTTAAAATGAGGTCTTAGGACGCAGCAGAAAATATGTAGGAAAACGCATTTCCCACATCACTTAATGGTACATGTCGCCACAAAGAGAGACCACCAGTTTGTGCAGTAATGGTGCCCATAGGGATAAACACTGGGATTTATATATATATATATTTATGTACATTTTGCATGTAGATGTCTCCTGTCTGTACAAGAGCTGACAGTCCAATTTGCTTTAAAGCTTACCTGCCTTTCACATTGTGAGTGTTTTTGTGTTTTTATTTTTTTTCTGTATTTAACTAGCAACATATATAGATATACACATATATGGCCTGTGATTTGGGACAGTACAGTATTTGCTTTCTGCAGTCCACTCATTAAGTTGAGTTCCATCGTGTGGCACCGGCAGCCTCATACAACCCAAGTTCCTGGTTCTTCATGTCTTTCCCACATGAGTGATGTCTCCATACAAAACCTTATACAGCTATGGGATCTGTTATCAAGAATGCACAGGACATGGGGCTTTCCAGAGAAGGGATCTTTCCATAATTTGGATTTGGATCCCTCGATGTTAATTAAATGTAGTCTATGGGAGATAGAATTTTTGTAATTCAGAGCTTTCTGAAGAATGGGTTTCTGGATAAGTTTCTGGAATCCCATTCCTGTATAATATATGAGATATTGCACAGTTACTCCAGTATAAAGTAGTATAAAGTAATAAAGTAGTATGAAGTATATTAGGAGACACAATGGGGCAAATTCACTAAGAATCGAAGTTGTGCCAGGCGCAACTTCGCTGCTCTTCGCCGCACTTCGCCAGGTGAATTTTCGTCAGCGCTCTGCAAATTCACTAAAATCCGAAGTTGCGCACAGGGGTAGCGTAAGGTTGCGAAGTTGCGCTAGCGTTGATTCACTATGTAAAGTGAAGTTGCGCTAGCGAAGGCTAATTTGCATACGGCGTGAAATTAAAATTTCAATGGAGGAATACGTATCAGCACTACAAATGCCTAGAAAACCTTCAAATCAACAAATAAAAATTTTATTTTGCCCTACACATGTGCCCACTGTCTAGGTAAGTTGCCATGAGTCAGGAAATGTAGGGGGGAGGAAGGGGAGCCCCAAAAAGATTTCGATCTTTTTCAGCCTATCAGCCATCATGTAGAAAACACACCAGCGTTTTTTGGGACTTAGAAAAATTTTTTACTTTTTTTGAAACAATCCCTATCTACTCTATTGCGCTTCGCCAGGTCTGAGGTGGCGAAGGAAGTCTAGCGTAAAAGGTAGCGTTCAGTACACTGCGCAAGTTAGTGAATTTGCGTAGTTTCGTCGCTAGCGAAAATTCGCCTGGCGTAAGGTTGCGAAGTAACACTAGCGAAACTACGCCAGCGCTCGTTAGTGAATTTGCGCAGTAGCAAAAATGCCAAACGCTAGCGAAAAAACGCTAGCGTTCGGCGCTTCGCGCTTTAGTGAATTTGTCCCATATGAGTCCCATTATCAGATATACTTATACTTCGTGTGGATACGTCACAGTGAGGGAACATTATTCTCTATATCTCAAACCAAGTTCCTAGAAGCAATAGTATGGATTTGTTGTATTGTTATATTGTAGCTCGGGCCCTGCCTTTCCTGTAGCTCAGAGTGACCTTCCCAGTCCTTGGAGGCATTTTCCGTTTGTAGAAGGTTATTCTTAGTTAATATACATTTCCCACCCATATGAAGGGAGCCCGTGGGTGTGTGCCACAAGGCGAGGATATGGTGGACGCTAAAGAATGTTTTTTATTTACCATTTGTATGCAAACATTATAGACTTTTAGTCGACTCATATTTAGTTATTATAGTTGAATAAAAATCTGAATATGGACATGAATGATTTAAAGGCCATCCCTGTTATAACTGAACCCTGTGCTGACAACTCTTTCAGCCAATTGGAAATATAGAGGGAACACTAAGGGGCCCATTTACTTAGCTCGAGTGAAGGAATAGAGGAAAATAACTTTGAATTTCAAATGTTTGTTTTTGGCTACTTCGACCATCGAATGGGCTACTTTGACCTAAAAATCGTTCGACTATTCGAGCATTCGATAGTCGAAGTACTGTCTCTTTAAGAAAAAACTTCGACCCCCTAGTTCGCCACCTAAAAGCTTCCGAAGTCAATGTTAGCCTGTGGGGAAGGTCCCCATAGGCTTTGGTAGCTTTTTTGGGTCGAAGAAAAATCGTTCGATTGATGGATTAAAATCCTTCTAATAGAACGATTCAAAGGATTTAATCGTTCGATCTAATGAATGAATAGCGCTTAATCCTTCGACTTCGATGTTCGAAGTCGAAAGGATTTAACTTCGACAGTCGAATATCGAGAGTTAATTAACCCTCGATACTCGACCTTAAGTAAATTTGCCCCTAAACGTTCTGTTCTATAGAAGACATCAGAATTTCATTACAATACCGGTCCTGAAAAGTTATAGAGTAATACACTGATATAAAACATAACAAAAGTGTGAAGGTGAGACTGTGATTGACTAACTAAGATGAGAATCACCGATTTCAGAACATTTTAGTTCCATTTTCAAAGCTGATTTGTAGCTGTATTGACCTTAAAGGAATTCAGTCGCAGTAAAGAAAGAATCAGTTAATAGTGCTGCTCCAGCAGAATTCTGCACAGAAATCCATTTTCAAAGAGAGCAAACTGATTTTTTTATATTTAATTTTGAAACCTGTCATGGAGCTAGACATATTGTGAGTTTCTCAGGTGCCGTCAGTCATGCTCTGATAAACTTCAGTCTCTCTTTACTGCTGTACTGCAAGTTGGAGTGATATCAACCTCCCCCTCCAGCAGCCTAACAACAGAACAATGGGCAGCTAACCATCTAGCAGCTTTCTGACACTTCTGCTGCAGGATTTGTTAGCATTGCTAAGATTGCACCCTGAGAATAGCACCAAAGCAGGAAACCCCCTTCTTTTTTTCCTCCTTGGGTGCTATTCTCATGTCTTTATAGCTTTTAGCACTGCAAACACGACCCAAGTAGCCATATAATACATTGGGAATAGGAGAAACAATAGCCGAGTGGTTCCATCCTGAAGTGCTGGCTCCTTCTTAATTTAAGAAGAAAAGAATCCGTATAGTGGAGAATTACTTAAAGGGATCCTGTCATCGGAAAACATGTTTTTTTCAAAACACATCAGTTAATAGTGCTACTCCAGCAGAATTCTGCACTGAAATCCATTTCTCAAAAGAGCAAACAGTTTTTGTTATATTCAATTTTGAAATCTGACATGGGGCTAGACATTTTGTCAATTTCCCAGCTGCCCCCAGTCATGTGACTTGTGCCTGCACTTTAGGAGAGAAATGCTTTCTGGCAGGCTGCTGTTTTTCCTTCTCAATGTAACTGAATGTGTCTCAGTGGGACATGGGTTTTTACTATTGAGTGTTGTTCTTAGATCTACCAGGCAGCTGTTATCTTGTGTTAGGGAGCTGCTATCTGGTTACCTTCCCATTGTTCTGTTGTTAGGCTGCTGGGGGGGGGGGGGGTGATATCAGTCCAACTTGCAGTACAGCAGTAAAGAGTGACTGAAGTTTATCAGAGCACAAGTCACATGACTTGGGGCAGCTGGGAAATTGACAGTATCTCGAGCCCCATGTCAGATTTCAAAATTGAATATAAAAAAAATCAGTTTGCTCTTTTAAGAAATGGATTTCAGTGGTGAATTCTGCTGGAGCAGCGCTATTAACTGATTCATTTTGAAATTTTTTTTTTATCCCTTTAAACTGGGGTTCTCACTATTGGGAATATATTAGTTAAAACACTTTATTTATTCAAAATATAAAATACACATACATATTAAAAAGAAAAACTGGAGATAGCAGCAATGTGTTAGTTGTAGCATGAATCCATTTGTTTCACTAAAGGTAAAATAACACATCTAATTGAGTACCCGGGTACTGTTAGGGTTTCGAAAAAGATTCCCATACAAATAATGCCAGTAAGTGATAAGTATTGTTCAATCAGAAGTTTATACCCAATGCCCCAGTTGCCTTCCGGCATAAGCAAAAATAAATAATTTCACAAAATTGAGAGCCTACAATGAAGGCAACAACCTGTCCAGCCCATAGCTTTATCAAAGGGGATCCATTGAAACTGGTGACTTGCTCAGATCAGCAGATTGCATGTTAAGGTTGGCTTTACTTATATCATACATGTGTTAAGGAAGCATGTTCTTAAGGTGGAACTTTAATCCTAGACACTGGGGTCCTTTTTGACATTGAATTGTTCTTCTGTTCACTGAGGCAATATACACAAGAGCAGGGTGAGTGTCTAAACACAAGTACCTGTACCTTTATTTTTGCACTACTGGTCTTGTCTCCCATGGGCAGGAGCCAGACAGTCCGATATGCTGTGAAAACGTTACTGGCTTCATAAGATTTGGGAGGATCTAGAACAGGCTTAGAAATAAAATCCTAATGAACCAAGGATACAAAGAGTGGAGTGTGGAGTGTTTGTGTAGGCAAATCTATTCCAGCAGATGGAGCATGTGGTGTTCAGCAGCTAAACATGAGCAACTGATGATCCTTCTTGGCAGCAAATAACGTGTGTGTCTTAAGCGAGTGTGTGTGTGATTAAGTGTAATTTGTGAGCCTCGGCTGGAATATTTACAAGTTAATTTTCCAATGACTATAATTTGCAGTGCGTGCCTTCATATATAAAAAGAAAGGATGAAAAAAAAAGACATTACGGCATTTCTTCCATGTGGTTTTTGCAGCTGCTTTTCCTCAGTCCCATCGTCTAATTGTTTAACTCGTTTAACTTACAGCTTTCCTGCCCTGATATATATTTATCTGTGTATATATATATATTTGTAGAATGCGTTATCAGGGTTGTAAAGCCTCTTTTAACATGCATGGAACCAGATGGTGAATATTATTTGTTTATAGATGTATATAGTGATTTAGTAAAAGAGATATCCCTGCAAACTGCAGTCTGCTCCCACCTCACAGAAGGAACCTACTTTTGTGGTTAATGATGACATTAATGATCGGTAGGTAGAATTTTCAGGTAGACTTCTCCAGGTGAATTATATCATCCAAACTTTTAGCCTCCTTCCCAGCAAAACCTTTATAACTTACTGGAGGTGCCCCATGCAGGCCATTCCGCAAACAAAAAACCTTCTTGTCCTTAAATTCAAATGAAACATAGGCACACTCCAGTGGCAGTGGTTGAGAAAACCCAACCTTAAAGCAAGTTGGGTTGAGATTTTATAAGAATGCTGGTTCTTCTGGATACACTTGAGATTGGGATGATTTCATTTTATGTGCTGTCATATCTATTATTCAAACTCTGCTCAATGTTTTTAACAACTAAACTTTTCTATAACTTTAACCTTGTTATGAGTTTGAGATTTCATCGGATGTTGTACCTCAGAGCTGGGCTTGGGAATGGGCTACATATTCTACAATTGAGTAGCATGAGGATGTCAGGGCTAGTGAGGTGGGCAAGTCAAGTGAGGGGATGGAAGGAGTGGGTACACATACCTCCCGCTGCCTGTCCCTTATGAATACAGCTCAGCCAAATGAAGGCAGCACTGTATTCATCATCATTAATCAGGAGAACATCTATTTTGGAGCTCAGACACCTGCAGCAATTCCTCCATCGTGAAGGGTGGGGCTCATTAATTTTACCAGGGTGGGTACATGGGTAGCCTTTTAAGAATACCTGGGAAAAGTGTTATCAATAGAGCTGTATATATATATAAATATATAGGTATCCTACTGTATATAGACACATTTTTCATACAACCAGAATATGAAATACACACGTAACTAATGGCTAATTGGCTATACAGAGAAACAACGTTTTCCATTCCATTGTTTAACAGCTATTTCCAACATAATTAATGAGCAATGTCTTCTGCTGTAGAGTAATGGTTACTAATCATAGCATCTACTCTACTGGTTCCATGTAAGTAAGACTAAATAACAGGTTCTCCAGTACCATCAGTGATTATTCCTTCTTCCAAAAAAACAGAATCTACTGTATAACCTTCAGGGTATAATCATTTTGAACTGGCACCTGGTAGGATAGGGGGTCCAGCAGAGTGGCCCAAAGTGATTAAAGTAGAAGTAGGCAAAGTAGTCCCTGCCCAGTCATCAAAAGCTACTACAGGATTTAAAGGGCACCCGCTGCTGTGTGTAATCTCCTGCACAGCTAAACTATATTCTGTTTATCCAAGTTTCCTAAATAACAACCACCATTACTCTGACGGGAGAACACACTTAGAGGCTTATTTATCAAAGGTCGGATTGTAGTGGTTTTAGAGGTTTGAAACCATGATTGTCATTGAATTTATCAAAAGTTCAGATTACAAAAAAGTATGAATGAATCTTCCATGCTCTCCTCCTCCAATTCCCTAGTTTATCAACTGCATCAGGAAAACACATAGGGGCCGA
Source organism: Xenopus laevis (assembly GCF_017654675.1). Classification (NCBI taxonomy): domain Eukaryota; kingdom Metazoa; phylum Chordata; class Amphibia; order Anura; family Pipidae; genus Xenopus; species Xenopus laevis. The sequence continues at coordinate 2,375,112 of NC_054379.1, forward strand.
TTCACTAAGGGTCGAATATTGAGGGTTAATTAGCCCTCGATATTCGACTAGGAATTAAAATCCTTCGACTTCGAATATCAAAGTCGATGGATTTAGCCCAGATAGTTCAGGATCAGGATAATTCCTTCGATCGAAGGATAAAATCCTTCAAATCAAACGATTCGAAGGATTTTAATCCAACGATCGAAGGAATATCCTTCGATCAAAAAAAGTTAGCCAAACCTATGGGGACCTTCCCTATAGACTAACATTGACTTCGGTAGCTTTTAGATGGCGAACTAGGGGGTCGAAGTTTTTTTAAAAGAGACAGTAATTCGACTATCGAATGGTCGAATAGTCGAACGATTTTTACTACGAATCCTTCGATTCGAAGTCGTAGTCGAAGGTCGAAGTAGCCCATTCGATGGTCGAAGTAGCCCAAAAAATACTTTTTTACCTTCGAATCCTTTGCTCGAAGTTAGTGAATCGGCCCCATAAAGTCATGAAGATCTGGACAGTTTTATTTCCTAATCCTATGATTATTTTCATATACTGAAACATGTTCCTTCTTTGTCAGCAAATGAACATTCCATTAATATTCAGCAATAAACTAAAAGCTGTTTATGTTACTGTCGTACATTGAGAGAATAATTCCAACGCCTTTATTTCTTGGCACAGTTTGCTCTGGATGTGGATTTAGCAGCAAAGTGCAACTTATTGTTTATTATAATTGGAGCAAAAACGAAATATACGACAGAATTGAAGTGCAAATTCCACTGTGAGTAAAAGAAAAGAACGTTACTCTGCAGAAATAAATACAAACTTGATTCAGCAGTTTAGCGAAGTTGCTTTGTCCCTGGGTAATGCGGAATAACAATGAACAGTTTGGTTGTCATGGAGTTTGAGCCGATATGAAAGAATTAAGAGGTTGGTCGTGACAAATGAGATGCTGCTATTGGAACACATGAAAAATACTTGGGAGATAACTGAGCAAAGAACTTTTACAAAAGCTCTAATTTGAACAAAAACTGTGAGGATGCTGAAAACGTAAGTTTTGGATAAATATTTTAAACATAGATATATGATATAAAACAGAGGAAGGTGCTGTGAGAATCTCTTTGAATTATACTTTGCCATTACTTATTTAACTCAATGGAAGTTAATGTAACATGGCTACTATAACTATCTCCAGCTTCTCTCTAGGGCTACATTGTGACTCCTCACCATGTGGGCAAAAACTGGACTAGGTACACCTTCTCTCAGTAGGGTTGGTTAACTCCTTACAACATCTACAGCAGTGATCCCCAACCAGTGGCTCTTAAGTAACATGTTGCTTCCACTTTCACTGATGTAGCTCTCAGTGGCCTCATAGTAATTCCAGACTTGAATTCAAGTTTTGGAGGCATAAAGGCACAGCTTTAGTCCAACAGTGCTTCGTGCAGGCTAGCAGTCCACATGGGACTATCAATTAGCCAATCACACCCCTTATTTATTTGCCAAGGATTTTTTTCTTGCTTGTGTGGCTCTCCAACAGTTTTTACATTTGAGTGTGGCTCACATGTAAAAAAGTTTTGGGACCCCTGCTCTAAAGTAACATGAAGTCCTGTTGAAAATTTCAGTAGTTTATAGAGGTACATTTTTGCACACTCTTTATATATATTTCAGCCAGACTTTCTGGTGTGTTTAGGATGATCCAAAACAGTCTAAGGGCACATGCTAAGATTTGGGCGACAAATCGCCACTCCTTCAGGTGATAAATCTCCCCAAAACTGCCTTCCCGCAGGCTAGAATCTAAATCATTGGTGGGATGGCACTCGGATTGGTTCATTTTCCAATGTCGCCCGAAGTTGACTCACAGGGAAACTTTGGGCGACTTCAGAAAACGAAGCACTCCTAGTGCCATCCCATCGGTGATTTAGATTCTAGCTGCCGGGAAGGCAGTTTGGGGAGATTAGTCGCCTGAAAAAGAGGTGATTTGTCGCGGGGCGACTAAATCTCCCCGAATCTTAGTGTATGCCCTTACCCTAAAACAAGCCCAAACCACCTCCCACCTCGTTGCATGCAGATATGTTTATCAAGTAATATGACATGTTTAATTTACCCTAAACACAGTTTCCAACATCTCCCTATTTTATATTTTTATGCCTTTAGTATATTTAAATCTAGACCATGTTAACTACCAATCCCAAGTCTTCCTTGTACCTTAGAGGTATCTAGAATAATTATTTTCCATTAATTATCCATTGAGGGCATCTCTAAGTAACAACGGGGATCTGGTTGGGGAGAAGAGGAACGGCAATCAATCGTGTGTCATCGGCTTAAATAAACAGTTCAGTTACTCATACAGAATTGTTTCTCTTTATCCCTCTCTTCCTATACACCTGGACAGCATTATTCCCTAAAAGTCACTAAATGTCAGGTATTCACTTATATAAGAAAGGCTAGTGGCTTTGCCTTGTATGTTCCATGCCATTCTTAGCATTCTCTTTTGGTGTGTGTTATGGGAGCTACGTTGCCTCCAGACGTCTCTCTAATGCCTCTTCTATTTCTTGGATTCTTTTCACCCCTAGGCCATTTGGAGATTTTCTCATTAACTCAGTTCTTAGAATATGGATTTATTGTGTTTTTAATAGTCTTTTTTGTATGGTGTTTTTGGATGATCCCTGCAGCAACAGCTTTCTCCTCTGCAGTATCTACATTCAATGGCAAAAAGGAACAGTGACTCCCAGCAGTTAGAGTTTTGCCCAAACCCATTTCCACTACTGCCAGTGTTGGTCATTTATATTCAGTAGATTATGAAACTGGGTGCCATTAAGCCCAGCAACAACCTGGCTCACCTAGGAACTTCTGGGATGGATACAAAAAGTGGGATGAGGACTGGAAGGGAGAAAATACTTCTAAAATTAGTTTTTATACCAGTATTAGTATTTACACCAGTATTAAGCAGCAGCTGACAGCACTGGAATTATTGAAAGCAGTCGTTCATAATAGACTGGAGCATCAAACAATGACTAACCCTACTGAACTACAATACAACCAAACTACGTTTTATCAATAAATATCTTGCTGTTCTGAAGTGGACGGAGATGAATGAAAGATTGAAGAACTTAACACACTCAATAAAAACATGCCAGCTAATTATTCCACTCGCCTAATTCTACTTGAGAGTATATTCAAGCCATCTGCAAAGACATTTCACTGATTAAAATTGTTCTTCTTAACGAAGGAACGATTAACTCTGGCAGCAAGAAATATTAATATTCTGAATAATGAATTCATCTAATTGCGCAGTAATGCAGGCGCTGTGTGCTCTTGAATTCTGATTATTCTTCTTACTGATTGGACGCAGAGGTTCATTTCCTAGAAAGTAACTTTCTAAGAAATAAATTTATAAAAAATATTTTTACATATATATGTAGCTTGAAGAGACACTATGATAACATAATAAAGGAAAATATGGAAAACAAAGTGTATTCTAAGAGTATTGTTATATAAACACAGACATTTGCTCACAAGTATAAATTCATTTACTTCTTATGATTCAAGCCAAGTGCAATACCCCACCTGATTCTTAGGACTTGAGAAATGGCAGTCCTTCCTTAACTTGAAAGTATCTCTTTTCGTGAGTTCTCCATTGTGGAGTCCACCCAACCCCAACCACCAACCATGATGGCTGACTGATTCTTTTCTTAGGAAATAGGAAAACACATGGACCTAAGTAGTTCCCCAAATAGCTCTGATCAGATCATTTGGTCCCCAGGTCAACAATATTATTTGGGATGTGGGAGGATCCATCAGGAGTGGGTTGCATTCATGGTCCCATGCAAGCCTAATTTGATGAGATTTCCAGCTTTCTTCACCAATATCTCCTTAAACACAATTAAATATCACATGGGGAGGACCAAACACAAGGCAATAACCTTGCAACTTGGTAGCAGATGGTGGCACATGTGTGACCAGCTTTACATAGTTAGTTACATAGTTAAATTGGGTTGAAAAAAGACAAAGTCCATCAAGTTCATCCCCTCCAAATGAAAACCCAGCATCCATACATACACCCATCCCTACTTTTAATTAAATTCTATATACCCATACCTATACTAACTATAGAGTTTAGTATCACAATAGCCTTTGATATTATGTCTGTCCAAAAAATCATCCAAGTCCCTCTTATAGTCATTAACTGAATCATCACCCGGCAGTGCATTCCCCAACCTCACTGTCCTCACTGTGATGAACCCCCTACTCTGTTCCTTTAAATGAAACTTCTTTTCCTCTAGTCTGAAGGGGAGGCCTCTGGTACGTGATTCTCTTTATGGGTAAAAAGGTCCCCTGCTATTTGTCTATAATGTCCTCTAATTGATTCCTGGTGCCCTCAAAATCCTTGAAAATCTGAATACCCCACCCAACCACCTGAAAATATTATATGACAGTGCATAAGTATAGAATGTATGGTTTCCTTATACTTACATAGTCTTTTTTAAAAAAATGTTTTTGCATTGTAAGTTCATTTTGACAACAATTATGCTAGGATGGTTATTTATCTCGATACAGTTATTGGACCTGTTATGAGTTTTCCGGATAATGAATCTTTCCATAATTTGGATCTTCACATCTTAAGAAAATCCATTAAGCATTAAATGAACCCAACAGACTGGTTTTGCCTCCAATAAGGATTAATTATATCTTAGTCGGGATCAAATACAAGCGACTGTTTTATTATGGCACAGAAAAAGGAAATCATTTTAAAAGTTTGAATTATTTGGATAAAATGGAGTCTATGGGAGACAGCCTTTCCGTTATTCGTAGCTTTCTGGATAACAGGTTTTTGGATAATGGATCCCATACCTGTACATACATTGTAGTACATTGTAGTACAGGCTTTTTTAATGTATGTAGATGACACATTCCACAACCTTGAAAAATGAACAGTATATACTGTATTATAATTACATTAACTCTGACATTATTACTTGTCTTTGAAATGGAATTTCTAGTTACTGCAACACTGTCCAAAGTCCAACTCCTAAATTCCTCACAATTTAATTGGGTTCATCATCCTGTTTAAAGTCCAGTCCAGGTTTGATTAATGGGCATAAAATCCAAACTTACTTACAAGCCAGAGCAGCCAACCAATCAGGAAATTCCCTCTAATGCAGAGCATAATTCAAACAGGAATGCGTGAAATTACGTTGGCTTCTGAAGTGACTCAGCCATTGAAAATAGTTACCGAAACGTAGACATCCATCACTCTTAAATTGTGTGACTTTGCTTCTTGCCAATGTCCTAGGAGTATCGCTTGTCGAGATGACAAAATAAACCTTGAGTTTGGCCAGTGGTTTATACAAAATATCATGAAAGTGGATAATTATGGACCGAAATAAAACTTGCTAGGTATAATTAGGATATCTAATTTATTTTAAATGTTACATCAAATGGAAAATATCAATTAGATGCAGTCTCAGGAGGCCCAGAGATTAGCCTGTCATTGTGATTGATGTTGACATCTAATTCTGTAATTCAGGCTGGTGAGCCCAGGCATTCAGGAATCGTAGCATTGGACAAAAGTTTCCAGTTGATTTTAAGGTTACCTGGTGGCTCCAAGTTGTCCGAATCGATTATCTTATTAATTCTGACATGTATGTTTCTATTTCCCTGCTTGATAATTTGTTCTGTTCACTGCAGGACTTGCCAAGAGGAAAACTTAAAGGGGATCAGGTTCCAATAGCTTGAAAGCTTTTCCTAACATTTCTAGAGTTTTAAATAAGCCAAGATTTATTTTGCTAGACATTTATATATATAGCCAGAATGTTTGCCTAGTAGCTGTATCATTACTGGAATAACATAGTAACATACTAAATTAGGTTTAAAAAAGACACACGTCCATCAAGTTCAACCTTTAAAATGACAGTTTGGACATATGGTATAATGATAACAATTGTAGATATCCAAATTACCGTATATACTCGAGTATAAGCCGAGTTTTTCAGCCCCCAAAATATGCTGAAAAACTCTACCTCGGCTTATACTCGGGTCAAGCGCAAAAACGGTCGCTGGCGCCTAAGAATATTCGCCGGCGCCTTAGAATAGTAGCCAGCGCCTAAGAATATTCACCAGTGCCTTAGAATATTCGCCGGCGCCTAAGAATATTCGCCGGCGCTTAGAATAGTAGCCGGCGCCTAAGAATAGTCATCCAAAAACGAGATTGAAACTTACCAGAAGCTGCTGCATTTCTCACCCTCGGCTTACACTCGAGTCAATAAGCTTTCCCAGTTTTTGGAGGTAAAATTAGGTACCTCGGCTTATACTCGGTACGGCTTATACTCGAGTATATATGGTACTGTGTTAATGTGTATCTGTTACCTATTTGCAAACCAGCCAGTTGAAGGCAAAAGGTCAGGAACCTGCCCAATAATTTGGCCAATAATACCAATTAATAGATTACGAACCAAAAGCAGTGGCAGATGTAATTTGGTCAGGGGCAACAATCCGGCAGTAAATACAACAGCTAAACTGAATTGCAGGGACGTGCACTGTCCCTTCCCCTCTGAGTCAGAGATCAGAATTAGTGGTTGAGATTCCGACACATATTTATTATAAACCAAACATAGTCCTTGCCATAGCTTTAGCTTTCCCTGTATTAACAATAACACGTCTATATTTATTTTACAGGAATTGGGTAATGGCAGCCATAGTCTAATCCAGTGATCCCCAACCAGTAGCTCATGAGTAACATGTTGCTTCCCAACCCCTTTGGATGTTGTTCCCAGTGGTCTCAAAGCAGGTGATTATTTTTGAATATCTGCTTGGAGGCAAGTATTGGTTGTATTAAAATCAGCTGTACGGTCAAACAGAGTCTATTTTAGACTACAAGTCCACATAGAAGCTATCAAATAGCCAATCACAGCCCTTATTTGTCACCCCCAGGAACCTTTTTCGTGCTGGTGTTGCTCCCCAACTCTTTTTACAATTGAATGTGGCTCATGTGTAAAAAAGGTTGGGGATCCATGGTCTAAGCAGTGGTCACATAGAGTAAACTACAATGTTCCCCAAAACAGGCCTGTAAAGGGCTAAAACATGACCCTTATGGTTGCAATTAAGAGCAATGGACAGAATCTCAGACAATTGTCTGACACTGTTGGGTTTTTGTGGTTTGAAATATTTTATTTGGTTTTCACAATAAACCATAAAAATCAATATGATAACAAATAGCATGCAGGATAAGAAGATTAATACAATGACATTATACAGAATGTATCATTTCCAATGAAGTAATATGTAAAATAAAATCGAAACTAACAAGAACTAACTATCACTAACTAAGCCAGTGGGCGCATAGACATTCTTAAAAGAAAACGAAGAAAGAAAAAGCCCATTGTCTTGGGAATGTCAGATAAACCCCCCTATGAACATTTTACATCTGAAGAAACTGAGATATTTGACTTCTGGTATTGGAGTCACAGAACTCAAAGTGAGGAGACCATATAAGTCTAAATGATTCTTTGGAAGTATTTCCTTTCGTTTTTACTAATAAAGCTTCCTGACAACTAAGCTGGTTCATATGAGCCATTGTGTCTGTCAATGAGGGAGGCTCATTTTGTAGCTGACAGTTTAATAAAGCCTTTCTGGAGGCAGCCAAAAATAAAATTACTGTTGGGTTTTTAATCAAGGACCTCTTGGCTTTTGGCTGCCTTTTCCTAACCATTCAGTCATGAAGGCAGCCAAGAGGTTTCTGGTGAATTTGAGCTTATTATCCCTCTTCCCAATTGTATATACAATTTCAGCAAGACCATTGGTTGAACCAAAACCCATCCTCCCTTCCCCAGTCCTCCCTTCATTATTTATCTGCTTGAACATTGTAGCCAAAGTACTGACCCTAGCCCTTGATATTCCTGGTTCTCACCTATCCTTGCTCTTGTCTTGTATTCTTGTCTAGATGCCCATGTCTACTTAGAGAGGGTACACATGGGCCGAATGGATTGATACTGCACATAGACTGTATGGAGGCTTTCTGTTGTTCCAATTGTTCATCAGCCAGTTTTATCATTTGCTTTTCTTTTGCCTTGTCTGACCTGCATTCTACAAACTCTTCTCACCTGTTATTTGTTTCCTCAGAGGATTTTTATTGAGGTTTTACATTATACTTTAATAAACTTTTACATTATCAGAAATGTCAATAAATGTTGGTCGTTCGGGGCTTACATTTCTTTCTGCCTATGAATGGTGTTTGTGCTCCGGACCTCCGGACCATTTTTAAGAAAAAACAAATCAAAAAAATATCATTTGTGCAGCTGTTAGTGGCGCCTGCAGGGACCCACATCCTACAACAAAGGTTTCCTGAACTCTCACAGTCACAATAAAACTTAAGGGAAGTGTTGCAGGAAACAGCCATAGTTTATATGATGTTACAAGGCTCCTACTCACTGCGCTAACTAATTACTCACATCATCATCATTGAATCAATTATATATTTAATTCAATTATATTTTATCCTGCACTTTATCCTCGCTTGACACAAATAATACTATAAAGACACTGGGTACAAACAGCAGTTCTGAGATAATGTTACGAGCAACTCCTACAATTAGCAAATCAACCTCTTTTTTGTGCTTATGTGTTTTATTAGGAAACAAAATATGGAATATTAACCTGAAAGTTTTGCCAAAAACTTTGTAATTTCTTAATATTGTGCATGGAGCCTCCTTGGCTCAGAAGAATTTCACAGTTTCTGTAGCGGGCTGATAGATCAACCTTCAAATTTGGCTTTTTACCATGATTTAAGTTTTTTTACACTAAGGGGCTGATTCACTAAGGGTCGAATATCGAGGGTTAATTAACCCTCGATATTCGACTGGGAATTGAAATCCTTCGACTTCGAATATCGAAGTCGAAGGATTTAGCGCAGATATTTCGCTCGAACGATCGAAGGATTATTCCTTCGATCGAACGATAAAAACCTTTGAATCGAATGAGGAATATCCTTCGATCAAAAAAAACTTAGAAAAGCCTATGGGGACCTTCCCCATAGGCTAACATTGACTTCGGTTGCTTTTAGATGGCGAACTAGGGGGTCGAAGTTTTTTTTAAAGAGACAGTACTTCGACTATCGAATGGTCGAATAGTCAAACGATTTTTACTTCGAATCCTTCGATTCAAAGTCGTAGTCGAAGGTCGAAGTAGCCCATTCGATGGTCGAAGTAGCCCAAAAAAAACTACGACATTTTTTACTTCGAATCCTTCACTCGAAGTTAGCGAATCGGCCCCTAAAACTCACAAACTAGAATTATAACATCAAGTCAGGGGACTGATTTACTAACATTCGAATCTCTATTTATTTCAAGAATTGTATTTCTTCTCTAAAGATTTGTGCTTTTTTTATTCCTCTAAAAATTTTAGATTTATTAAGTGTAAAAACCACAAAAAAATTCCAATACAAAACTCCTTCAAGTACAAGCAGCTGAGGTCCCATAGAAGTCATTGGGAGCTGCGCTGATCCTATTGGACATTTTTTTAACCTTTTAGAGACTTTTAGAGGTTTTCAGAATATTTTTTAGTAGTAATTGTCCAATAAACTTAAACTTATAGAGGTTTTAGAACACACAAAAAGTGTGCAGGTGCAGATTTCACCCGAGGACACCTGAAAGTCAGCGTCCTCCGACAACCCTTCCCTGCCACAAGATTGGGCACATGCACATACTTACTTACTGAAGTGCTAAGTATCCAGGATTGTGTAGATACAAGCAATATTTCCCCAGCGGCTGGGCTACATGCAGCACCTTCATTTATGCTGCCCTAGGCCTGGGCCATTGGCTTCGTCACAAATCCGGACCTGTCATCATGGTAGGCAGCTAAATTTCCATATGGTGTCAGTTCCCCTACACCTGTCGCTTTAATGATGGTTATTTGCCTTTAAACATTGATGTTGGTCTTGGAGTTCACTCCTCTAGAAGAAAGAAAGATGAGGAGGAGGATGAGTCTTTGAGAGCAATGCTTTGATCAGGTTGGCAGTTTTATGCTCATAACCTTGTAACTAAAAACCCTGGTTTTGAACATGGCGGCTCCTGCACAGATACTAAATTACTAACACAACTGGGAACCAGGGAATGTGCTTGGATCAATCCCCTCATTTGAATATTTGTAGTAAAATATCAGATCAGTCGCACTTTATTGTACTTCTATTTTGAGTGAATGAACACTAGCAGAGTGCTATTGTCTGTTCCTGGGGCCTTTCTCCTTCACTCTCTAGGCTTCCCCTTCTCTGTCACTCCATGTACAATGTACAAACTTCAACTGACTGTCTCACTACAGCCCCTAGGTTCTCACTAACCTACTCCCTGAACGCTCAGTCCCTACCTGGTGCACAATCGCCCCTGGGACCTAACCCCAATGACTATCTCCTTGTCAGGGCCAAATACGTCCACCTGAGCAAGAGCACTAAACAAACATCTATAGGACAGGAGATCCCCACCTTTCTGATCATTCATGAGACTTATACAACAACATTTCCACACTTACGCATACTCACTGCACGGTTCCCCCACGCTGCTGCAATTACCCAGGAATTCTGCATTTTGTGTATTGTGTACATAACAGAACACTGCACTTACCAGGGTAAATGGCCTTTCATTTTCTTTGGTTCATAAAACTTGTATCTGCCATTTGTATTTGACAATTACTGTTCAATCAATATCCAGTCCTTCAAGGTGTCTATAAAAAACGTTAATGGCTAATATATAGTCTTTTCTTCCAGTATTGTCTGTAATATCATATAAAATGTCAAGTGTGTGTTCCTTTAGCCAATCAAAATACATTACATTATGTTCCACACCTGTCAGTGAGATGATTTTTTTTTAATAGGATATAAATTACAATTGCGGACACTTGAAAAACACTTGAAAAATTGATTTAGAAAAAATATCAATATCCTTTTGACCCAATTCTGTTCCCAGTATAGTTTGATAGGAAAGAAGTGAGACTGGATATCGAGGTGCTAAATGTCATTGATAGTAGGGGTCCACTGAATCCAGGATTCGGTTCGGGATTCGGGCAGGATTTGTCCTTTTTCAGCAGGGTTCGGATTCAGCCGAATCCTTCTGCATATGCAAATTTGGGCTGGGGATAGAAATTTCGTGACTTTTTGTAAAAAAACAAAGAAGTAAAAAATGTTTTTCCCACCCCTAATTTGCATATGAAAATTATGATTCCGATTTGGTTAAGTATTCCACGGATTCTTGGGTTCAGCCAAATCCAAAATAGTGGATTCGGCGCATCCCTAATTGATAGTGCTCATAGCAAACAATCTATAAAGGAAATGTATAATTTTTCTGCAGTAAATAGAGACCACTGCCCCACTGGTTAATTATATACAGTATATATGCTGCGCAATATGTTGGCGCTATATAAATACATGTTAATAATAATAATAATAATAATAATAATAATATGTGATGGGTAGAGGTATTCCATAATGTAACTTTCCCAAGTGAAAAAGGTGAGGGACCAATTATCATTTAAGCAATTGCTTGAAGAGATTTATAATTTATATCCCTTTTACTAACTATGCACCCCAAAACACAAAACAATGCTTAAACACTGCCAGTAGAACCATTAGAACCCACTTACAGTAATTGGTGGGTATTGAATATTCTCATATATCACTTTGGGTTTGATCTATGCCATGTTATATGTTTTCTGGCAACACTTGGAGGGTTATTGACGAATTTTTCTGATCAAGTTTTTTTTGACAAAAACTGGTGGAAAAAAACCCTTTCACATTTTTTGAGATTTATTATACTGCTGCAAAAAGCCAAAATCCGAAAATCCTGTCGAGGTCCTGTAAGAGTCAATGGAAGAGGCATGTATTCCAAATTGAAGTTATCGTGGACTGAGCGTGGTTTATCCCGAAAATCAGTTCATTTTGGTGTTTTCGGGAAAAAAATCAAGAGATTTGGGAGAAAAAGCCCTAAAAATGTGGTTGTTTCGAGTTTTCACTCAATGTTTTTGAGTTTCTTCATGATCCGATTAAATTGAGTTGTTTTATTAATAAATAAGCTAAAATCAGGCATGGGAGTTTGGTCAAGCTTTTTTTGTTAATAATATGAGATAAATAAACAATGTTTTCCACCTGCCACAGATATTTTTTTTTTTTTTTTTAAAACAGCATATGATTTTGGGCTATAGCACCCCATTTTCTATAATATATTTTATAATACTATAAATAGAAAAGGGGAAGTTATCTGGTGGGCTGGTCAGTAACAGATAATATGAATATAAGGACGTCACATTGGGTTCAACAGGTTGTCTTGTTGTATAATGAGCAGAATCTTAATATTTAGGTCCTTTGAGATCAGTGATGTCCAAATTGACTAATGGGCCAATATATCAAAAGTTGAGTTTTTTTCTTGATTTGAGACAAAAAAGTGTCAAAAAACCCCTAACAGAAATATAATTGGGATTTACTGTATTACAGAAAAAAAAGTGAAAATTTGCCAGTAAAACCTTGGCAAGTAAAAGCTGTTGAGGTTCAATAGGAATCATTGGTAACCAAGGAGGAAGTTGCACACAAAGAGTCCAATACACGACATCCAAAGGGGTAGAGCAAGTTCTTAGTCGTATCCAGGTGAAGAGATCAGGGCAGGCGGCAGTTCGCAAGGTCAGGGGTCAAACAAGTAGGTTAGGATCCAGAAATCTATCAGAGAGGAATTATAGCAGACCCAGGAACACTCAAAACTAGGACCTATACTTGGACATCACACCCAGGTCCTTAGCATCTATTTATTTAGAATTTTCTCTCCAGATTTGACATGATGATGTCATGCCCCTGCATGCTGATGTCATTGCGTCTGTGCCACGACCCACACGGCAGGCATGGGAGCTGCCATTTTGGAATGCAGCGCTGGAGAAGATAAGTGCTCTGTCGGGCGCTCCTGGCACTGAGGGCACCTAGGAAACAACATGTCCTCCATGTTGGATTTCAAAATTAAATATAAAAAAAATTTTGAGAAATGGATTCCAGTGCAGAATTCTAGAAACAAAAACGTTTTCTTGTAACAGTATCCCTTTCAATAAACTAGCATTCGAGGAAAAAAAGGCACAATCATTTAGTTGCAGGTTTTTTTTTTGCATTGCAGTAAAATCCTCCACTTACTCCTTTGTCCTAAAATGATCCTTGTGCCTGTTCTTGTCTGCCCATTCCCTAACTGTATAAATGATATGTTGTATTTATGGGCGGTATCCCATTATTTGGGTTTCAGTTTTGAATTAACCCATTATTGGGTAGAGGGACACTATGAGGGAGAGGCTAGAACTAAACTTTGACTCAATTCAATGCAATTCAGGCCCATTCCACGCTAGAATCAAGCCAAACGTGATATTATCCTATTAGCAGTTATAGCATGGGAAGAAAATACAGAAGACTTTCAAGCACCTCCTCAGTGAATAAAACATATTATTATCATATTTATGAAAGAGTGAAGTTAATAGTGAAGTAGAGTGAAGTTCCGCCAGTAGAGTGAAATTCCGCCACTCTCTATTCATTTTTATGGGATTTTTATAGGCGTATTTATCAAAGGGTGAACTTTCACTTCACCCATTGATAAATACGCCTTGCAAAATCCCATAGAAATGAATTGAGAGCTGCGGAATTTCACTCTACTGGTGGAACTTCACTCTTTGATAAATTTTTCCCATTGAATCTAACAGTTTGGTTTTGTTATGGGTCAGAACCATTGGCTGCGATATCCACGGTTCTTCTCTCTCAGATTCAGCTATGAGCAAAGCTGCACTGTGGATCACCCCTATTAATATGTTATTATTAGAATTATAAATAAACATTTACTTCCTTGAAAGTCTCTTTCCTTTGTAACAACATGGCGGTTCCTTTTACTTTGTGGTCTCAATTATACACAAACCACACCCATTACTTTTTATGGATGGGATTTAGACAAAGCTTTGGGCTCCTCTTTTTTTTACTCCTTATTATATTCATTATTTATTTTATTTATTTTCATCCCTTGAGTTAATGCCCTTTTTTATACAAGACAGAACTTTATTTGCTTTAGTAGCCACAGAATGACACTGCCCAGAATTATCTATAAAAACCCCCAAGATTCTTCTTTTATAAGGAAACTCCCAAGGAACTTGCATTTATATTATTTCTGCACAACCTGCATTTATCAACGTTGAATTTCGATACAATTCATTTAGAATATTATATTTGTGTCCCACTTTGTGGGAAGAGTTGGACAACACAAAAAAAGCAGATACTTCTACAGTTACTCGAGTTTGTCTAGTTAAAACCAACATTATGTTATTTTTCTGAAATAAAATGGTGACAAATTGGGCTTTCTGATCCAAACTATGGCCGGATTATTCTGCAGCCAATGGAAGGTTATTTTCCTATAGAAAATGCAAAACCGTGATATTTTCATTTCTCTGGAATGGTTTTTCAGTGATCTAATGTGACAGCAAATGAAACTATAAATATTAGCAGTCAATGCACAGGACTCCGGGGAGCAGGTAACACATTTTCATTTTATTTATAAATGAAACAGAACTTTCCTCTTAGAGCCTGACTGCCTCCATTATGGATTCAGTGATATTTCTCCGATATTTGAGTCCATAAAATGGTCTGTAATAAATGTAGCCTGACTTTTAGCTAATCAAGTCCTGCGATAGGAAAGGCGCTTTTGAGAAATGTGTCTGGAAAAAGTGATACTGATCAGCATTTTGTAGAAGGAAAATACGAGAGAAAACGAGAGAACGAAGCAGATGTTACGTTAAGATTCTGGGGCTCTTAATAAATAGAATGTAGATAGGGTGACATTTAGTTCTTATCTTCAAGGAAAATGAATGTGTTCAAATTCTTTCCAATGAAATGGTAAAAAGTAGTCTCAGGGGACCTGAAAAGATATTCCTATGGGGTACAATCATTTCTAATGATGTCACTAGCAATCCATTGTGACATCAACCTCGGCAAGAGTCTTACAAGAACCAAAATCAATGTAGAAATACTCATGAACATTTATTTTCAATGCATTAATTATTGTGTGGGAGGAAAATGTAATAGTTACAGAGAGTTCCCTGCAACTGAACATGGGACTCCAGTTCTGTGAACCAGTGGTTCTTATCAAAGCATTAAAGGCCAAGTCTTACCTACAGTATCTAAAGGTCACTAAAGACATTACAATTAGGGTTACAAGAACCTGCCGAAAGAAAGTAATCTGCATCTACAGCAATAGACTGACTATAATCATTTCAGTGAGACTGGCACTGGCAAGACTGGTAAGAAGACCATTTATAGGAATAAAAGGATGGAAAGCAATGCCCAACCTGGTATTCGAAATGTACTGTGACTGATTTTGAAATGCCAAAAAATGGAGACAGAGGTGAAAGTAGAGGTTACTAACATCTAAATTAGAAATATGAAATGTGAATCTCTGTATAAAAATGGTATTATAAGAAAAGGCCAATGGCAACATCCCTTTAAAGAAAAAGTAGAATTTTTGGAAGCTTCCACCCATGCTGTCTCTACTGACAAAATAACCAGCTCTCAGGCAAGAGTTGTGGCAGCTTAAGCTTGAGGGGTGCGGGGGCCCCTGGGGCAGCAACCCCGGTGAGCCCTGCACCCATCAGTTCAACCCTGATGGTAACTGCCTAGACCAGTGATCCCCAACCAGTGGATCACAGGTTGCCCACCAACCCCTTGGATGTTGCTCCCAGTGGACTCAAAGCAGGAGCAAGTTGAGGCAAGTTTTGGTTGTATAAAAACCAGTTGTACTGCCAAACAGAGTCTCCTGTAGTTGCCAGTCCACATAGGGGCTACCAATAGCCAATCACTGTTTTGTACCACCAGCATCATTTTTCATGCGTGTGTTGCTCCCCAACTCTTTTTACATCTGAATGTTGCTCATAGATAAAAAAAAGATTGGGGAACCCCGGACCCTGCTGATACACACGTGAGTTGGGTGATTAACATTAAAGTTAAAGAATGGGCAAGGTGCAGTGTCCCCGTGTATCATTGAGGTAGGAATGGTTGGAATATAATTGAATATAATGGAATATAATTGAGGTAGGAATGGTTGGAGCAGATAATCAGCCCATTGGGGTTGCTGTAAAATGAAGTTTCCAACGGCCTCATCAATAATTATAAAGCAAAGGGGCCAAACCAGAGCTGTAATATGTTTTAATAAGTGGAAACACTTGGCTCATGCTTAATGATGGGAAGACATATTTCATCATTTCATTTCAGCATCATCAATATATCAGTCAATTCAAGCTAAGAGTAAAGCATGCTAATGAATCAGGAACCTCCATCTTGAAGACCTTTAAGCTGACAGTTGTTTCCTCTGAAGCCCAATGACAGTTGCTAAAGCTGATCTGTTCCCAATCTGTTTATTAGAGAACCGGAGAACCTTTATTGCTTAGGATTTAACTCTAGTTCTCACTGAAGGAACTATCAACATGAGAAGCAGAGGAGACTTCCCATACACTGGGGGGATTGGCTAAGACTCTAGGGGGTTTATCAGATTTCTTTACACAAATGGCCGTTAAGGCAGATGGGGGTGTTTTCTTCACCCGTGTATTTTGTTTGGTAGAGAAGCATCTCCCTGTGTCCCAATGGGGAAATGCCATAAC
Organism: Xenopus laevis; assembly: GCF_017654675.1. Lineage (NCBI taxonomy): Eukaryota > Metazoa > Chordata > Amphibia > Anura > Pipidae > Xenopus > Xenopus laevis. Next base: position 2,391,726 of record NC_054379.1, read on the forward strand.
TGAAGTGTCTCAGGCAGAAATGCTCTAGTGTTTTACCAGCTATTTCCCATAGAAGTGAATCCACTGGCACTTTGTGAGCATTTCGCTTGTCAGAAGCCAAATACACTCCTGTCTTCTAAATCAACGTATTGTTTCATCTTGAAACTGAACTGACTGCTGCAATTAAATGGCGCATCTGTAGAGAAATGATTCTTGCTTAAAGGGCAACTGTCACCTAAAAATAGTTTACCCCCTCCAACCAGGGGTGCTGGCTAACTGTAGCATTTTGGTAAGAAAGGTCCCCTATTAACATGCCTGTGTATACAGTATACACACACACAGCTCATTAATATCCTCCTTCATATTGGATCCAAAAAATGAAAGGCAAAATTATGTTTCATCACAAGACAGAACGTTATTTGCTTTAGTAGCCACAGAATGACACTGCCCAGAATTAGACAACGTGTTATCTACAAAGACCCCAAGATCCTTTTCATTTAAGGAAACTCCCAACACACTGCCATTTAGTGTATAACTTGCATTTATATTATTTTTGCCAAAGTGCATAACCTGCATTTATCAACATTGAACCTCATTTTCCAGTTTTGCTGCCCAGTTTCCCAATTTAACCTATAGTGGAACCTATAGTTCTGCACAATTTAGTATCATGAGCAAAAACAAGTTAATTAATAAACAAGTTGAAAAGCAAGGGACCTAGTACAGAGCCCTGCGGTACTCCACTAACAACACTGGTCCAATTAGAAAATGTTCATGGTTATCTATAATAAATGAACCAACTGCAAGCTGCTTGTGCCTTCCTTGTAAAACTTAAACTTAATTAATTAATTAACTTAAATTATTTGGTTTTCTCACAAAGCTATAAAGCCCTAACTCCATAGTCATTAAAGGGATACTGTCATGGGAAAAAACATTTTTTTCAAAATGAATCAGTTAATAGTGCTGCTCCAGCAGAATTCTGCACTGAAATCCATTTCTCAAAAGAGCAAACAGATTTTTTTATATTCAATTTTGAAATCTGACATGGGGCTAGACATATTGTCAATTTCCCAGCTACCCCAAGTCATGTGACTTGTGCCTGCACTTTAGGAGAGAAATGCTTTCTGGCAGGCTGTTGTTTCTCCTACTCAATGTAACTGAATGTGTCTCAGTGGGACTTGGCTTTTACTATTAAGTGCTGTTCTTAGATCTACCAGGCAGTTGTTATCTTGTGTTGGGGAGCTGTTATCTGGTTACCTTCCCATTGTTCTGTTGTTTGGCTGCTGGGGGGAAAAGGGAGGGGGTGATATCACTCCAACTTGCAGTACAGCAGTAAAGAGTGATTGAAGTTTATCAGAGCACAAGTCACATGACTTGGGGTAGCTGGGAAACAGACAATATGTCTAGCCCCATGACATATTTCAAAATCGAATATAAAAAAATCTGTTTGCTCTTTTGAGAAATGGATTTCAGTGCAGAATTCTGCTGGAGCAGCACTATTAACTGATTCATTTTTCCCATGACAGTATCCCTTTAAATGAACATGGGCTGTGTTTTACATCTAATTGTATTCTTTGACCAAAAATGTTTTTTTTTTTTTTGTTTCTTCTCTCCGAATATGGTTTCGATTTTCTTCCAGGAATAAAATATGTGTCAGATTCTGTTCTATGGTCTGACGGGGTTTCACCCATGAAGGAAAGTCATTTCCAACTGGCACCTTTAGAAAATGTAATGTCACGGAGCACTGGAGAAGTTACTTTTTCAGTTTAGAAAATTCGTGATGGTAAATGTGCAGCAGAATTGAAAGCTCTGTAAATGCTAGTATCCCTTTAACTCCATTGTTTATTATCCTTATAGTAATAATAGTTCCTGGGATTCAAACAAACAATAAGAAAGTTTCAATATGCCAATTTGAGGATTTTTTTTTGATTGGTGCCCGTTCTCCAAAATGTGAAGTCGCCGTTCAGACCAATGTGACTGAGCAGGCATTCAGTAGATGACAGTTAATGACATTTTGCAAGGATTGATGATCTGGATTGACATCCCATGGGATGAGATGATTTATCAGCTAAATGTGCTCCATGGTATTTTGTTTGGACACAATGGAGTCCAGCTGGGAGCGCAGATAAGATGCTTATTATACGGGGTTCCCTGCTGCACCCGCATTTCTATTCAGACTTGAGTGATGATGTATAGTATTATTTGTTTGACATAACAGAGTTTAAAATATGGATTTTAAAAAAAGTTAAAGTTTTTCCTCATGTGACTCAGCCAAGAGGAGAATTTAATTCAATTCAATTTTGTTCTTTGTTTAAATGACCAGTGTCTGGTGTAGGAAAATTATTTTACTGTTAAAAGAGATTATAGAAACCTGCCCCATGAATGGATCCTGATCCAATGGTTAATAGATGGATGCTGTTGTTAGAATATATACTCGAGTATAAGCCGAGTTTTTCAGCCCCCCAAATATGCTGAAAAACTCCACCTCGGCTTATACTCGGGTCAAGCACAAAAATGGTTGCCGGCGTCTAAGAATAGTCGCCGGCGTCCAAGAATAGTCTCCAAGAATAATCGGCAGCATCCAAGAATGGTCGTCTGCGTCCAAAAACAAGACGCCGGCACCTCCAATGGGAGCAGAAACCCTCAATTTTTTGATTAAAACTTACCAGAAGCTGCTGCATTTCTCACCCTAGGCTTATACTCGGCTTATACTCGAGTCAATAAGCTTTCCCAGTTTTTGGAGGTAAATTTAGGTACCTCGGATTATACTCGGGACGGCTTATACTCAAGTATATATGGTAATAGAGTAATTGAATGCAAGGTGTAAAGTTTGCTACAAGCTAATCTCCTATTGCAAATCTAACAATGTCCCAGGCTAAGCACTCATTAGCTGCTGAACTTTATGTCCTTTATGACCTCCTAGGGAAGAGCAAAGTGCAAATAAAGGAGACAATATGTGTGGGTTATTTTTTGCACTTTGCACATGCCTTGTAGGATCGCAGAAGGTTTCTGGGCTCTGTTGTGAAGTACAGGTGTATGCGGCTGCCCCAAAGAATACAATATTGAATGTCACCCCTATCTGTCCCCTGATAATTAGTTGGGGGTTCGTCCTATGGAAAATGATAAGTATAGGATTGGCTAATGTCATCTGGCCTTGTAGTCTGTGAGGAGCATTGCCTATGGCCCAAGAGCTTTTTAGATGAGCACTGACTGCACTCCTGCGCTTGCACCCCAGAGACAGTGAATGACCCCCAATATGTGGATGTTCATGTTTAGGGCAGTATAACGAGGATATTTTCCCTGAGCCCCCAGCAGAATCGAAGTGGTGAGTGCAGGTCCCACCAGGCTGCCTCCCCAGGGACTCACGCCCCCCCACACCCCCTAATGGTGCCTCACCAGCCCTCCCCTCACCCACAACTGTGCGTAAATCTGACCGACCTTCATCCCGTCTGGGGAGGGAGATCAGCGACCTGAGATATCGCAGGTGGCGGTGGGGTTCGGGTCTGGGCTAACGGGGCTCACTGGGTTTTTTCCTGGTATCCCACCGGCCCAGTTTGACCCTGGCACCCAGTGTCAGGGGGGTGTCTTAGAGGGTAACAAAAAAATGCAAGCCACAACCAGATGTTTGCCTCTAAACAAGTGACCAGTAAATGTGACATGTTGATTGGACATTGTGGGATTGGGACATTATATTGTGGAAGAATTGCTGGATAATTGCAGCTCTTGCATTGGGAATGTGTAACCAGTGGACTTCTGGCTGATGTTCAACTGTCAACAAGAGCCAACATATTCTATAGCACTGTAGAAGGTTGTAGACTTCAACCCGCGTCAGAGTGGGGTATATAAGGCCACTGGGGCTTCCACCTTAGGGCCCCCACCCCAGTCACGAGCCCCCTTCACCATGGGCCCCCACTCCAGTTGCTAGCCTCCCCAGACGCAAGTTCCAGACAAACCTGACCCCTTCCCTTGCAGACCTGCCCACTTGCATATATTTGACCTTCTCTTTGCCTGGGGGGTCCAGTGCACCTGTATTACCCAGCAGGCAGTGGGGGTCCTGGGTCAGTGGGCCCTTCAGGTTTTTTCCCTGTGTCCCACTGGCCCAGTCCGACCCAACCGTAGGACGTCTGGCCTGGCCCTGATACACATACTGACCAATACAGGAGGTAAAAAAGGTAAATAAGAGTATAAGACTTGAGGGGTGGGATCCTATTTAAATTATAGCTGGGGGACTGCAGGTTAAACAACCCTAATTTTTAGAATTTCTTTATAATTTTTGCCTCATTTTTTTGCATTGCCAGGGGCCCCTTCTTGGCTATCTTGGGCCCTAAGTATATTATTTTATAGCCCGGCCGCAGCAGCTTTTTCTTGGGATTGTGATTTCCTTCATTCTTTCTCCTGTAAAACTGAATTTCCAAGTAAGGCTCCTTATGAAAAAAAACAAGTTAATTACAATGAAATAAGAGCCTCCTAAAATAGCCAGTTAATGTTCTTCTCTGGCCGCACACTTTTTTTTTTTCCTTTGCAAATGTTTCTCTGCAAAATATCATATTTATCGGATAACAGCTTTATTGAAAATTCACTAGTTATTCAAAGGAAGCATTAACAAAGGCAAAATCACTGGCTTTCTGTTTTTTTGGGAGCAAATAGAAAAATATCAAAAAAAGCAAAATATTTTACTTGCATGCAGTATAGCTCCCAACATTCTGATTAAGATGGGCAATTAAGTCCATGCCCTTGTTCTACACTGGACACACCCAAATACAACCAGACATGCCTCAATCCAACTGATGCCCCACCCACGTTTCTGTAAGCCACACCCCAAACATACCAGACCCATTGGGAGATTGTTTTCAGCCTCTGCTTTAAATCACCTTAAATACTGCCCATTAAACCATTTCAGTGACTTGTTTTCAATTCAGTTCAAAAATACTGTTATTTGAAATAAATATATATAAATATGGAAGAGCAAAGCTCCATGCTGTAATGTATTCTTAGCTGTTGCTGGGAGTTAGTGTTTCTATTTGCCTGGGAAAATGGATTTCTTTTACTGAAAAAGAACAAAAAAACAACAATCTTGGTGGCACTAAAGAATATTTCTGCATTTTTCCATTCACTACATTAGTTTATTTCTATAGCAGTGCATTCATGTGTTTATAAAAGACCCTCACTGCTGTAATTACATAGGGAAAATGCTTTGCTCTAGTAATGGATGGATCCGTATGAATCGCAATTCAGAGACAATGGAGCACTTCTGCCAACTCTGCGTTGCTTTGTGGATTGATGGAAAGATACGGCACTGTCACCAAGACAACCTGAAGAGCCCATTTATGTCGCACGTAATGTCAGTGGTACAGTACATTAGGACTGATTTGGAAATAGATTATCGATCTCCACTTCGTTGTATATTAATAGCACCATTTGCACAAAAATATTAAATTGTCCGTACTGGCTGCATGTATGTATGCTGGTGACTCTTCAAAGAATCTGCTGAAAAAAACACAAATCCATCGTCAAATCTTTAAAAAACTACTTTGATTCTATTTATAAGTTTTAAATAACTAACTGTGTTTGGTGGAGTGTGGGGGAGAAGATACACTACTTTACTCTTTCTAATTTTGGGGTATTTGTATTATCTGTCTTAACACAATAATTTGAGGGTCTACATCAGTGGTTCCCATACTGTTAAGTTGGCATTGCTAGGAGCAGAGGAGGGTTCAGCCTTAAGGCCAGTAAGGGTGAGAATTGGTCACAATGATCATTGGTTCTCCTAGATAAGCCTGAAAGCCACACTTGAAGGTAATTTTGGGGTGAATATATATCTGCCCTAGATATTCTTGAAAAATTGGTCACAATGATCATTGTCTCTCCTAGATAAGCCTGAAAGCCACACTTGAAGGTAATTTTGGGGTGAATATATATCTGCCCTAGATATTCTTGAAAAATTGGTCACAATGATCATTGTCTCTCCTAGATAAGCCTGAAAGCCACACTTGAAGGTAATTTTGGGGTGAATATATATCTGCCCTAGATATTCTTGAAACCATAAATTAAATTACTCATGCTGAGCTAAGGTGGGCCCTGACTACAGGTTGGACATTCAAGAGAGGCTTGAACTGAATAAAAAATGTACCCTCCTTTTCTTGATTGAAAAAGGTTATTTAAAACAAATGAAGATAACTGAGGTTCTTTACTTGAACTGAAAAGCCTGAAGAGAACCTGGTGGAGAACACACGCCTGGTGTATGAGAGCCTTAGCCCTGCACACACAGTGTTGGAGGTACTGCTTAGGTTTTCTTTACTCAACAACATTCACTGCTGGATAGTGGAGTTTGGGGTTTTATCAACCAAAGGAGTAAACTGATCAGAATTCTATGGTCCAAAAGGGGTCCAAGATATCCAAGCATTTGCCAGTGGTTATATATATGGCAGTTACAACTAGATGGACAACCATAGAAGTCCTTCACTACCCCCTTGTGCCTATGGAAGAAGGAATGGTTGGTTAAATATCGAGTGATAACTTAAATGATACCAGCAAATCTCATTTCTAAGATGGCGTTTTAGGGGTTTCTTTTATTAATGGGCTTACAATATACAATATGTTTAACTCTATTGCAAAGCATTACCTTCAACCATGGGAATTTATTTCAACCCTAGTTCAACCATGGGAATTTATTTCAACCAAGCGCTCCATCTCTATGTCAGGCTCACATTTTGCTAACTAGAGGCATAGGGCCTAGTTAGTTAAATTGGTGTAGCCCTGGGAGTGCATTTGCTAGAGACAGAGGAACTTACAGTACTTAAATGTAATGTTATAGGACAAACACATGGTGCTGTGTTGGAGGCTCTGACCTCTGTAACTTCAGAAATCCAACTTTTTGACTCCTCCGACAGCAAGACTAATCTATTTAAGTCATTTGAATGGATTGAATCTCTTAGTGGAAATGTTCCATTATGGACTTAGTGAATAGAGATCCCAAGATTCCAGGTACCGCCATGATAATGTGATTACATGAAGTCTTACTTGGGAAGGAACTACTAAGTTCAATGTTAATCCTACTACCATAACACATAGAACACACAACATGTATCCACTGGAGTATTCATCGAGCAGAGAAAAACCTAATAACTAGAGATGAGCTAAATTGTCCCGTTTCTTTTTGCCAAAAATTGGCAAAACTGTGCGGTCAACGGGTGTTTTTCTAGGTTTTTTCTTGCGTCAAATGCATAAGAGTCAATGGGTGTTTTCCTGCAAATAAAAATACATGGAAAAAATGTAATACTGTTGGTGTTTTTTCTTATGTTTTTAAGTCCGTGAAAAAATTTGCTTATCCCTACTTATGACCCCACCTCCTGTTTGACTTGAATAGAAACACCTACTTGACAGTTTTAAGCCTGAAAATGGTCAGTTGTATCTCATCCCTCACGGCAGTAACAAGTAGTTTCTGTTCATGCAAGTGACATATATCGAAGGGGGCAGTATCAGCAATATTTACTGGGGTTCCAAAACAATCACACCCATATTAATACTAGGGATGCACCGGATCCAGAACTCGGTTCAGGATTCAGCCAGGATTCGTACTTTTACAGCAGGAATCGGATTCGGCCGAATCCTTCTGCCCAGCCGAACCAAATCCTAATTTGCATATGAAAATTAGGGGCGGGGAGGGAAATCGTGTGACTTTTTGTCACAAAACATGGAAGTAAAAAATGTTTTCCCCTTCCCACCCCCAATTTGCATATGCAATTCGGCCAAATCTTTCGCAAAGGATTCAGGGGTTCGGCCGAATCCAAAATAATGGATCGGTGCATCCCTAATTAAATATATAGACCACCAAATAGGAGTAGAGACAAGGAGAATGGCCAAAACTATAAAATTATGAAAGTCCCATGTTGAAAAAATATGTCAGCATAGTGGCACCAATGCCCCTGAAGGTATACAGGTATGGGACCTGTTATGCAGAATGCTTGGGACTTGGGGGTTTCCGATTAACGGATATTGTAAACAGTAAATAAAGCCAATAGGCTGGTTTTGCTTCCAATAAGGATTAATTATATCTTAGTTGGGATCAAGTACAAGCGACTGTTTTATTATTACAGATATCGGACCTGCTATCCAGAATGCTCAGGATCCAGTGTTTTCCGGATAAGAGATGTTTCCATAATATGGATCTTCATACCTTAAGTCTACTAGAAAATCATATAAACATGAAATAAAGCCAATAGGCTGGTTTTGCCTCCAATAAGGATAAATTATATCTTAGTTGGGATCAAGTACAAGCTATTGTTTTATTATTACAGGTATGGGACCTGTTATCCAGAATGCTTGGGACTTGGGGGTTTCCAGATAACTGATCTTTCTGTAATTTGGATCTTCATACCTTAAGTCTACTAGAAAATCATATAAACATGAAATAAAGCCAATAGGCTGGTTTTGCCTCCAATAAGGATTAATTAGATCTTAGTTGGGATCAAGTACAAGCTACTGTTTTATTATTACAAAGAAAAAGGAAATAATTAAAAAAAAAATTGATTATTTGGATAAAATGGAGTCTGTGGGAGACAACCTTTCTGTAATTCGGAGGTTTCTGGATAACAGGTTTCTGGATAAAGGATCCCAAACCTGCACTGTGTAAAATGTGAAAAATGTGATTCATTTGGACTGTGTGTATGAATACAGCTGGTCTGCTTAGCATTAATAAGCAGAGACTGGATATAGTAAAGGCTTAAGATCCTTATTTATAACAGGGGGAAGTATGCCGTGTGTTTATTATAATAACCAATAAAATCCATGTACATGTCTCTATAACAAAGCCTTCCATTTCAGCATAACTATATTTGGAATTGTTTTGCTGCACTGCTGGACAGGCCCAATGAATTTAAGAGACAGGAGGTATGAGCTGAAAATGACATTAATTTGCCATTACTTCTGTATATATTTGAGCTGCTTTGTGTTTAGGAACATTGCGTTACTGTATAACTAGGGATGTGCTTTATGTCCTTCATTTTCCTATGGAAAGTTCTCAGAGACGAGGATTTTCACTGTATATTCCCCACAGTCAGTTTTGCACCCCTCTGGGTTTTATTTTGGCTGTTTGGGACAAGTGAGGGGAAAAGAAGGGGTTCAGAATATAGGGAGAGAAGAGTGACAGTTTGGGGTTAGCAGTGAGACCCGTAGAGGGGGAACAACAAGATACGGAAAGAGAAAAGGATCAGAACATGTGAAAATGAGTCGGTGGCCAGTAAGACTCCTGCAAAATCTCAGGCTGATATGTATTAATTTTAATAATAATTTCCTCATTGATATTGTTTTAGAAGCAAGTATACAAAGCAGCTGATCATTCTGGCACACCTTTCTATGAGGAACCCTTTTTAGCTTCACACACAAGGCTACTCCTGTTTGGCTTCACCACTTGGTTGTCAGTCTGAAGCTGTAGATCAGTGATCCTCAACCAGTGACCCCTGAGAAACATGTTGACTCAAAGCAGATGCTCATTTTTGGATACCTGACTTGGAGGAAAGTTTTGGTACAGCCAGACAGACCCATCTGTATTGTGCCAGTCCACAGAAGGGCTACCAAATAACCAATTAGGACCCTTATTGGACACCCACTAGGAACTTTTTTCATGTTTGTGTTGTTCCCCAACTATTTTTTTAATTAAATAGGGCTCACAGTTGGGGACCCCTGTAGTAGATGAAAGAATATGCATTTCATTTGACACAATGGGCAGATTGCTTTTATTACTGAAGTGCCAAATCCACAACAACTGCCGACACATTCCTAGAACTGCACTAATGAAACACAGGGTTTAATTATTCAGAAGCATTTAACATAACAAGTTCATGAATTATAAAACAAATGATGTTGTTGTTAAGTTTTTAGCCTAGTTAGACGGTTAACAGAAAGCCACCAGGTCAAAGTCAAAGTAAAGGAAACAAATGAACATTATATGATTGTTAAGCCACGTGTAAACAAATGTAAAGTTACATATTGCTCTTAAATACTATATTCTTCCATGCTGAATAAAAAAAGATTCCAGCAGAGCCAACAGGACTAAGCAGTTTCCGTTGTCAACATCCAAACCTTATGTAATAAAGTGATCTTTGTCTGAGACTTCCAGATTGCTTCGTTTAATGAGTCCAAAAAGACAGAAACCACAATACAAATCACTTGAGTATTTGAATCCATTTGATATTTCATAATAAACTGGATCTGAAAAGCAGGCAATGGTTTAAGGGCAAATAAAATCCTCACAAAGGACTTTGCTAAATGATGATATAGTAGGGTTGCTGTATCAACCTAGAGAAGTGACCCCCAACCAGTGGCTTGTGCCCAACATGTTACTCACCAACCCCTTATTATATTGAAATTCCTGGCTTGGGGCAAGTTTGGTTGCATAAAAACCAAGTTTACACTCAAAAAGAACCACTTGTAGGCTGCCAGTCCACATAGAGCTACCAAATAGCCAATCAATGTCGAATTTGGCACCTCCAGGAACTTTTTCCAGCTCAAAAAGTGTGGCTCACAGGTATAAAAGTTTGGGCCCCCTGGCCTACAGGAAGAGGAGGCCTCTCACAATGAAGTGCCATGCTTATAAAGATGCCCTCTAGCGCTCCATCATTATCACGATTTACCCAGGCCCCTGTTTGTGGCATATAGACAGAACATGCTTCTTACCCCATAAAAATACCCTGATAGAGCATACAGGCTCAATGCAACCTACTTGGTAGGACATGCCATTAATGAATTGATTCTGACTATCAGAAAAATGGCAGCTCTAACATATATGTATAAATACAAATATGAATATCAAGTGTCACAGGGATTTTATTCTTCCCTTACTGTCTGAACCATCCAGGTTAGTCATACCTTGAGGGAGATGCTGGGCCTGGTACATCAGGTGTTTCCCTCTGACAGTATAAAAGGGAGGCAGTAGCCACATTCACCCTCTTTGGACCCTACTCATGGAAGATTAAAATCATATTCTGAATTTTCAACAGATCTTGAAACCCTAACCAAAGATGTACACCTCAATAGAAGTTGGAAAGGAGGGACTTGTGAACAAAACCATGAAAGTTTGAGGGCTTGCTCCTATGTGTAACTCATACGTAGGCAGTTTGTAGAGCATTCATAGGCTCTTGCTTTGGAGAGCAGAAAGATCTGTACCTCAGGTATCAACCTCCAACACTGGGACTCAAGTGAGTAGACTCAGGGCAGAGATAACGCTCTTGGAGCGTCACAGTGAGTATTGATTAGCGTTAAAGTGTGGATCCCCTTCTGCACACATAGGGCCGAATTCATTTAGGTGAGAAAGATTTGTCCCCCTAGATTTTCCTATAGAACCATTCAATGAGAAGAACTTATCTTACTGTTTAGCCCATGAAACCTCTATTTAAGTTTATGAGAAAAACTGGAACTGAATTTGGAGAAAGGTTTTTTTTCTCCTCAATAATTGATTTGAATCTGGCCCATTGTATGAATATCAGCTCTCACTCATTATGATAGTACAGGTCTTTCTAAGGTAAACAATATGGCACCTGTCACTAATTTCTATGAAAGCAAATATACAAAGAAAGAATATTCTGTCCATTGAATAGGCTATACCCTTTTATTATTCTGTTTAAAGGAAAGTTCTATAACAAGTTCTACCCACGTGTATAAATGAGATGTTAAACATACGCTATGTCCTCACACTGTACTGTACTGGCTAAACAATAATGGTTCACACAACCTTTCCATATACATGCAAAGTGAATATTCTGTGTCAATAATACACTATAGACATGTCCTTTATTGGAAAAACATATGCCACCCATATGACCATGTAGAGATATAAAGGTTGCATTGTAGGGCTGTACATTAGGCACATTATTCGACAACATGAAAAACAGAAATCATGATTATCATCAGAAGTGCACGCTGGTGATGTGAAGATCTACAATAAATTGACCCTCAACTGACCCTAATCTGCCCAACTCGTACCCAACCTGATCCACCATTCCACTATAAGTGCCTGACATGCCCCATCTCGGATGACCCTGGAGGGGGCAGGGTCACCCACTTGGGGCCCACTCAAATAGTGATTGGCTTACCCTAACCTGCTCAACCCCTAGATAAACCAACAGGTCTTGCAGATTTCAAGCTGGTCTGCACATGACTAATACACATGCTAATTCAGTTCTCCTCCTGGGGCTCATCTAGACCATGTTTAGGGATTTAGATTTAGCCCACTACCCTTTTTACTTCTTCCTACTCTGGTAATAACCACTAAACACTCAGTCGCACTTACACTGCTTGTTCGGGCTTTTGGCTGGTCAGATTGCTTGTTCTCATTACTCAACAGACCTCTTTGTATCTCTGACTGTTCTTCTCACTCTCCATCTGGGACCTATTTGACCTAAAGCTCCACACACATGTCCTAACTCGAACACGAGCTAGAGCTTGACTTCTGCACTACCTTTTATACCACTGGAGGCAGTTGACTTGCTGGCATCAGTTGGACTCCATTCCACTTGTCTTCTAAACCTGTTATCACACCCAAAGCCTCGCCATCAGAGGATTCTATCCAGTTTTATGGTCTCTTTCATAGAATTCTACCCAAAACACATTTGGAGCTATTTATTACTAGGAAGGATATCTTCCCCCACGATCTCTATACCACCATCTTCTCACTGATTTTCTAGATCATCTTGGTTTCATTCTTTGCAAATTCTAGGCTTATTTCTAAGATTATTTTCAGGCACCAACAAAAACAAAGCTCAACTATGTCATCTATGTATCGCTCACTTTTTTTGTCATTGCTTAAAATAATTGCCAAATAGTGTACAATTTATCCCAAATGTTATACGAGTTATTTTATTAACACATATACCTACACAAATACATATGTATACCTCTGCATAGGTAGAGAAATGGTTACATTGAGGACCATACACTCAGAATTATATAATTGTGCCACATTTTGCCAGAAAATGGGCTTAAGATGGTCTCTCTTGATGCCTTGTCTATGTTTTTTTTTCAGGTGGGAGTTCCTATACACAATTTCCTAATTTGACTTTGTTTACTGACTGCCACATGCACTTGACAACTGTCTGTTTTCGGGATTAGTTTGACTGCTGCCTGCCCAGACCTTCAGGCCTGATTCCATGTATTGCTGGTTGCCTCTTTCTTGCCTTCTATGCAAACCTGGGGGAAGATCTGCCATCAAGGAGAGACAGACTGGACTCCTGTCAAGGGACTGGTTGATAATGAAAATAAGAGGGGTGTCCTGTCTAATGGCTGGATTTGGATGGACTGAATTTGGCCCATCAATCCTGTCTGTCTAGCCTGCTTCTAGTCCCTGAAAGTACCTGAAAGGGTGAAGAGCACCAAACCAAAAGAGCCACTGCTTGGTTACCTATTGAAGTTTCTAACCAGTGGACCATGTATGTGGCAGAAAGGTAAAATCTTAATGTATTATTTGTCTTTTACTTTCCAGGTGTTTTTGTAGGGTAGAACAGTTCCAACGAGCGGACCCAAAAAAGAAAGTGAGCTTGCCCAAAAGTGGTTGAGCTTTGAGCTGATGTTGGTACAGGTACAGGTATGGGACCTGTTATCTAGAATGCGCAGGACCTGGGGTTCTCCAGATGAGGGATATTTCCATAATTTGGATCTTCATACCTTAAGTCTACTAGAAAATCATATGAACATGAAATAAAGCCAATAGGCTGGTTTTGCCTCCAATAAGGATTAATTATATCTTAGTTGGGATCAAGTACAAGCTACTGTTTTATTATTACACAGAAAAAGGAAATAATTTTTAAACATTTAAATTATTTGAATATAATGGAGTCTATGGGAGATGACCTTCTTGTAATTTGGAGCTTTCTGGATCAAGGGTTTCTGGATAACGGATCCCATACCTGTATATACTGATGTGCAGTTGGTCAATAACCCACTGGGATGTAAAACTGACTGTTGTTGTTGAGAAGAATCCCGCTGGGCACTGGACACATGGATATTCATTGAGCACAATCAGATGTGCAAAGGGACAATAGTTGTAAATGAGATTGTCCAGTAATTTAATATCCACCAGCTCAGGAGCAGCATAAAATGAAGGTGTCAGTGTAGGAAAAAATGCTCTTGAAATCGAACTAAAAAATGAATAATCCACTCTATGGCGAATACAATTACAACTCGAAATATATGAAAAGCCTCTGCAGTTGTCACAGATCACACAAACTCACAATTACATTGATGAATCAGCTGCATGGAACACGCACCGGGGTTTTTGTGATTGTTGTACATCCAGTATTGTGGGGGTACCTTATACAATGCTAGAAGCACCCCCACTTCTGAGGAACAAGCTGGAAATATCAACGAAGAATGAAGAATCACAGACACACAATAGCCAATCAACAGAAATCCCTCAATTGTCATGGAGAGACACCATGGGACGTTCATTTATTCACAGCCACTTCGTACAAAAGAGGATTTTAAAATAATCACTTGAAATGGAAAATGAAAGAATTAAAAGATTTCACTTGTTCATTGTAACAGTAAAGTAAAATGGACTCAATAAGGATCCAGTACCTCAGTCTCACACAGGAGCAACTTCTACTCTTCTTGTAACAGTTTAGGGAAACGTATCATTGATTTGTGGGTTCTCTGAAGTCAAGACTCACTTTATACTTGTAAGAGACTTGTACAAGGAATATCTTTGGTTTCACCATATCTACCTGCACCGAGGTCCAAGGTACAGGGTATGGGACCTGTTATCCACTGGGGTTGTCTGGATAATGGATCTTTCCATAATTTGGATCCTCATACCTTAAGTCAGAGATCCCCAACCTTTTGAAACCGTGAGCAACATTCAGAAGTAAAAGGAGTTGGAGAGGAACACTAGCATAAAAAAATGTTGTTGGGGTGCCAAATAAGTGTTGTGATTGGCCATTTTTAGCCCCTTTGTGGATTGTCAACCTACATTGAGACTCTGTTTGGCAGTGCATCTGGTTTTTATACAACCAAAACTTGCCTCCAAGCCTGGAATTCAAAAATAAGCTCCTGCTTTGAGGCCACTGGGAGCAACATCCAAGGGGTTGGAGAGCAACATGTTACTCACGAGCTACTGGTTGGGGATCACTGCCTTAAGTCTACTAGAAAATTATGCAAATATGAAATAAAACCAATAGGCTGGTTTTGCTTCCAATAAGGATTAATTTTATCTTAGTTGGGATCAAGTACAAGCTACTGTTTTATTATTACAGGTATGGGACCTGTTATCCAGAATGCTCAGGACCTGGAGTTTTCCAGATAATGGATCTTTCCATAATTTGGATCTTCATACCTTAAGTCTACTAGAAAATCATATAAACATGAAATAAACCCAATAGGCTGGTTTTGCCTCCAATAAGGATTAATTATATCTTAGTTGGGATCAAGTACAAGCTACAGTTTTATTATTACACAGAAAAACAAAATCATTTTCAAAAATGTGAATTATTTGATTATAATAGAGTCTATAGGAGATGGCCTTACCATTTCGGAGCTTTCCGGATAACGGGTTTCTGGATAATGGATCCCATACCTGTATATTAGCGCTGGTATATATTAGCCACATGCCATAAGGGATTTGGACTCTAATGCAGTTTATCCATGATTTGTCATCCTAACACAAATACTGGGAAACTGGTGCAATTACACTGGGAATTGTATTGTAGGTAAAACAATGGTGAATTCTGTCTGAAAACTGCACTTTGCACTATGCTCTACGTTGCTTAATGAGGCCTAATAATGAACCTGCATTTATAGTAGCACTGAATCCTTACTTACATTATTTGGGAGAATCCTGAATCTTTCACAAAGGATTTGGTGGAATCCTGAACCAAATCCAAACGCTAATTTGCATATGTAAATTAGAGCCTGAAATGAAGATAAAAAGCCACATGGGTAGACCATGGGGAAAACGCTGCCATTTTTAAAAAGGTGTGACTTAAAGTCACGTGATCTTTAGGATTTGAATTTGAACTTGGTGTGACCAGGCACTTGGATTTCGACAAATCTAAATGTCGATGATGAGCGATTGGATTCCGCTGAATCCCAAACTGATTCCTGGAATTGACGCTTCCCTATATAGTAGCCCCTGATAGGCTACCATCATACTCTAAATGCGTGGTTTCCCTTTAAATTAACTTTTAGTATGTTATAGAATTCTAAGCAACTTTTCAATTGACCTTTGTTTTTTCTTTTTTATAGTTTTTGAATTATTTACCTTTGTATTGCTCATCTTTCTATTCAGGCCTCTCCTATTCAAATCCCAGTCTCTTATTCAAATCAGTGCATGGTTGCTAGGGGAATTTGGACCCTAGCAACCAGATGGCTGAAATTGCAAACTGGAGAGCTGCTGAATAAAAAGATAAATAAGTCAAAAACCACAAATAATAAAAAATGAAAACCAATTGCAAATTGTCTCAGAATATCCCTCTGTACATCATACTAACAGTTAACTCAATAGTGAACAATCTCTTTAACCCCCATACCACAATATTTTTTTTAACCCACATACTATGCACTGATCTGAAGCTCCTGCCATAAAGTAAAATATGAGTTAACTGATCAGTCCAAATGCATCGAAGGAAAAAAGGATTTTAAAGAGAAGAACTTGAAAAATCCCAAATATTTAAGCAGGTCATCATGCCATAAAGACTTACATAAAGGAGACAGCCTTTACCATGAAAAGGTTAATGCAAAAAGTGCCAGCTCTGCCGTATACACGTTATTAGCAAATAATAAACATATCAGAGAAGTAAAAACATCACTCGGCTGAAATGAAATGTCTGCATTTTATTATGAGCCTCTCGCAAATGTCAAATCCACTATAAGAAGAAATCGGCATCTGTTCCTGTGCCGTTAGCTGTGGGGTATAATAACCATTGTGAGGCCCTTGGGGGGGGGTGTTACTTCCTAAAATTAGCAAAGAGCCAAACCCAACTGATGGTGCAAGCTTAACCCCTTCTGTGCCAAAGATCATACAATATTCCCTCATAGCACAGAACTGGCACCAAAAGATGTCACGGAAAGGGTTAAAACAAACCAAATCTCATGAACAATTTGCTTATTTTCAAAATCAACTTTGATTTCTATTTGAGTTTGATGGAACATATCCTGGATAAATGACCCCACTACACGCTCTCTCTCTCTCTCTCTATTTATTGTGCAGCTCTAATGCCAAATTTAGAGAATGTTTCCCAGTATAGGCAAGAAATGATTGTCCCTGAATATATTTATATATGATATTTGTTACTGTATCTAGATACAGACGTGCAGTGAGACCTAGAACATTCCCTTGTATCAGGGCTAAAGTGGGGATGAGCCTCACACAATACAATACTGCATATATCACATATAGACCACGGATATTCAGAACGCACTGGGGCTCATTAATAAAGTTCACGCAGGGCAGGTTGGTTCATACAGTGAATATATTTGCCCTGCACTTGGTTACATTTATAAAGCTGAATACGTTTGGTGCAAACAGAATTGCGATTTTTTTTTCACAATGCAAATATCTATAAGAGCTTTTTGAATATGTCAAAAATTGCAAATTGCGAATGTTATGTGCACAGAAAATATTTGCAAAACAGTTACTGTCAACGCTATTTTCACGCACAACAACCTCGCATAGTGGGCGCACTCACGCAAACACCCGTATCATTTGCAAAAATTTATTCTCAATGCGAATTGCAAAAACTGGAAAGACGGGCAGAGCAGTGCAATATTTTAGAGTTCAGGAAAAAGCATGGGCAATACAACCATTTGCGAATAAAAAGGCGATGCAAAAACTTTATAAATGACCCCCACTGAGATTCTATTTTTACTTTCCCAGTCACACTGGGCCTCACTTACAAAGTAAATAAAAAGAGTTAGTGCCAAGAGTTATAGTTTTGCACTTTGCCTCAGGCTTTAGAAGTTGTGCCCAAAAATCCCAACATTGGCCCCTCTGAGAACTAATAATACAAATACCTGCCGATACTTGTCCCCCACAGGCCATTGTAATTGAAGTCAGCGGTGGGTGATTTGAGGAGTGTTGACCCTACTCAAGGGGTGCAATGCATATTTATTTATATATCACTTATATCTCTAGGGTCTGACTTCCCTCTGCACATGGAGCTGAATAAAAAATCCATTGAAGTAGAAATGCAGGGCTCAGCATGGGGGGCTACAGCAAGAAACTGCAAATGATTAGAACCCACTTTTTTTCTTCATTATCATGCGCTTCACTCAAATACAAGTCAAATATAAGTCAACTATAAGTCAACTATAAGTCAAATATAAGTCAACTATAAGTCAAGTATAAGTCAAATATAAGTCAAATATAAGTCAAGTATAAGTCAAATATAAGTCATGATATTTGCTTTCTGATTTTGCCACTTGTAATAACAGACAGCCAACTTCAATATTTTGGGAGTCCCACAGTGACTGCAGTATCAGCCCAGTCTCTCTATTTCTGTAGTTTGTTACCCCTGATAAGGTAGCCTTTATTTTTAGTCACATATATACTATATCTAATATATTCCTGTATACCACTTTAAGCTAAGTCTCTTTCTTGAATAATATTCTATTCTAGGTCAGCATGACATGAGTAGAAAGTCCCCAAACTTCCATCAGGCTTATCATCATTAGTAAATATCCCCTAAGTTAATGATATCCAAATTCAGGGACAAACCCATGAGACAGAACTAGGTGAACGGTCATGTCATATTTGTTATTTCTAAACCTAAATACTCTTCTCTAATTGGTTATGGTGGGAAACCACCCTAACCCACCTTAAAGCATAATCATTAACTAATTCTGTATGTACTCCACCTATAAATAAACGGTCTGTCCACCAATATGGTAGAACAGAACAAATAAGACTCCTGGTCTGCGTCTGTTCTCTTGCATGCAATCATCCTGCAGCTGAATAGCTGAAAAAATAGAAAAAATAATAAATAAATCTCACAAATAGACCAAATGAACCTGCACTAGGTCCATACCACGAAAAAAATGTAGTTATTGGGGAGGCAAATGTGGACGTGGCTGATGGTCATTGTACCTACAAATCGTCTTCTGTTTTTATGGTGGGTGGCAGGCAGTGGGCACAGTTGTGGATCGAGGTATTGTGGGTTGGGTAGCCAGTCCTAAGCAGGTAATTGTGGATAGCAGGTCCAGGTGTGGGTCGGATGAAAGTCAATCCATTAGAATTGAATATTGTAAATTTGCAGGTCACCCTAGCAAGTCGGGGCAACTGAATTCCAGGGGTCCTACTTAGACATTTGCCTTACTAAACCACACCCTGAGCTAGAACCTCTATGACACATATCCCCTAAAATGGTCCAACACCACATTTGCTACACCCTGGGCCACCATCAGAACCCCATGCAAATGAGTCAAGAGGGCTTTCCTCCTAGGAGGCCCCAGTTATTATACCATTGGTCACATGAGCCCCGTGGAAGGGAATCCCTTGGTGAAGTAAAATGGGGCCCTAAAATTGGGCCTCATACAGCCACAGCCACACCCCTCACTCACCCTGGTCCATTATATCAAAACTGTGGTCCACCGAAACCTTTTCCACTCTTCATAGCAGGGACCCCTATAGGTTTTCAAATAGCACAAAAAACATTTCTATTCTCCCAAAGAGGCAGATATTTTGCAAATCTCAGTCCAGATTAGAACAAGTGATCCCCATTACATTTCAGAATATACATTTATACCCTGGTAATACAGGAAAAATACATCACACCAGAAGAAGAAGAAGTTCCAGTGTGTTCTCTTGCCCTTGTATACGTCTCAGCCAAAAAGTCTCAGGCCTAATCACAAATAATGTTACAATCTGATAGGCCCTTGCTTTTGATCAGAGGTGCCGTTACATTACCAATATGCCTCAGGCCACAAATAAGCATTCTTCTCTTCCCATGACCCGTCTGTATTAGAATATTCCATCTATTTAAGGATCATAGACAGAGAGATAAAAATAAGAATTCGTTTTTCTTAATATTGCCCTTAAAAAGAATTAACATTTGTCTAGTATGCCAGGCATTGCAAGTTATTTTCTGCCGTTAAAAATAGACCCACAGCACCCGTCTGCCAAATTCTTGGTACAAAAAAGAATAATATGTAAATAATATTAAAATTGAGGGAGTTAGGTACAGAGATACATTATTGCTTGTTTGTGAAGCTGCTTTGGCTTTAAGGAAGCAATTAGTTCACAGAAAGTAAAACAGGAACTTAAAATATCCAGCCCAAAATACGTAAGGAAACAGCAGAGCTCAGCAATGAAGGCAGAAAACAATAACTTCTCAAAGTCCTGCAGGAAGCTGTTCTCCTGATAAAGGACAGCACGGACCATACCACCGGATGCAAGTGGATGGTTTTCTTCGGCTCCAGAGGATATACAGTAGATTTCCTGTAGAAAATACTTCAGACAATTGCTCTGCCTTCCTTGTGGGGTGACTACACAAAGCCCAGACTTTCAGAAGAACATTGAGAAGGGAAAGAAGAGGAGCAGAATGGCTCCATTTCTCCATTTCATTTGTGTCTTCTCCTTAGCTTTTATGCATGGGGCTCACGCAAGTGTACAGGATGAAGTGCTATGCGTCAGCAAGACCTGCTATACAGTCCACTTGGAGAAGAACAGTTTTTCAGAGGCAAAGGACAAATGTTTTGGGGATGGAGGAAACCTGGTGACCATAAAGAACAAAGAGGAAGCCAAACACGTTAACAGTTTACTTTCAAAACTGACCAGCGGAGCTCCAGATCACAGGGCATTAAAGCTTTGGATTGGCCTCCAGCTGAAGAGATGCACTGAAGATCTGAGCACACTGAATGGATTTGCTTGGGTTACAGGGCAAGACAAAAGCCAATTCTCCAACTGGAAACAGAAGCCTAAAATGACTTGTGCCTCCAATAGATGTGTGACTATGGCATTGAACCCCTCATCACCAGATCATTCAAAATGGTCAGATGGAAAGTGCACTGGCCAAGCAGATGGGTATCTCTGTGAATTCCATTTTATAGGCATGTGCAAGAGGATGGCGTTGGCAGGCCCAGGGGACGTGCATTACCAAACCCCATTTGGTGTTATAAGCAGCTCATTGGAACTGGTACCCCATGGCTCCATGGCTTTGGTGAGTTGCAAACAAGGTTTACTGCAAGATGCGAGTCTGTTGTGTAGACAACTGGAGGATGATGAGAATGTCTTCTACTGGAACCAAAGCCCAGCAGGATCAAGATCACCCTTGTGTGCCTCCCCAGAGATTGGCTGTAAATATAACAATGGCGGTTGTGAACAGGAATGTATTGAGGACTCCTCAGTTTCTATCAGATGCGACTGCAAAGGGGGCTACGTGCTGGCACCGGATTCACTCTCCTGTGTTTTACCACAATACTGCCGGCCCAATCCTTGTGAATACCAGTGCAAAAACCAACTCAATGGCTTCCAGTGCACTTGCCCTGAGGGCTTTGTACTACATGAGAACAAAGTCAATTGCACTGATGTGGATGAATGTCTGGTGCAGCCTTGTAGCCAGTCCTGTGCCAACACCCTCGGAAGCTTCCAGTGTTCTTGCCAGAAAGGCTTCAAGGCACAGGGAGAAAAGTGCACAGACATTGATGAATGTATTGACTCCCCTTGTGCCCAGGATTGTCTTAATACTCACGGCTCCTACCACTGCTCCTGTAAGGAAGGATATGTTAAGGGGGCAGATGAGATTTCTTGTTTGGATGTGGATGAGTGTAATTCTTCCCCGTGTGAGGTTTTGTGTCATAACATCCCCGGAGGCTTCACGTGTTCTTGCCTAAAGGGCTTCCACTTGGCATCTAATGGCATCTCTTGCAGCCCAGACTCACAGAGTGAAAATCCTACTGATAATGACACTGACGGGGGAGTAATTGTAAGCAGTGTGCCCAAGGGAGAACCCCGCCCCACTCAAAGTCCACTGCCCTCCCACCATTTAACAGATTCCCCGGGCACAAGGGTCTCTAATGACACTAATGATGGCACGGCTGCCACTTCTGTGTCCCTCGAGGGCGACCAATCGCCGGGCAACAGCTCCGTGGATCTTATCAAGGGCCACACAATGGGGGAGCAAAGGCTGATTATTCTGGTGAGCACAGCTTGTGCCTGTGGAGCTTTGCTGGTCCTGGCTGTGATTGTCGGAGTTTTGTATCACAGAAATAAACAATCTCAGGAGACAAAAGAGGAAACCCCCAAAGCAACAGATAATAACGGTTGGGCCCCCGAGCAGTCCCAATACAGAGCCGTCAGCATTCAATACAGGTGATGCCCGACCCACCAGAGACACTGATTGTACACCAGCTTCCCAACTCATCCCTATAATCTCTATCCACAGCCATTCCCACTTCTACTTTATGGAGCAATTACTCTTCTCTTACTAACAACCCTCTGTGCATTACTGCTCTATAGGGATTATGTAATAAAAGGCACTAAATTTGCCTAGGAGCATTATCCCATAGCAACCAATCAGAAGGTAGAACCTACAGGTCACCTGTTTAAAAGGAAACATCTTATTGGTTGCTATGGGTTACTGCCTCTGGGCAAACTTAGTGGGGGTCATTTATCAACACTGGGCAAATTTGCCCATGGGCAGTAACCCATGGCAACCAATCAGATTGCTGCATTCATTGTTCTACTTACAGCTGGCTTTAAAAAGCTAATCACTGATTGGTTGCTATAGGAAACTGCCCGTGGGCAAATTTGCCCAGTGTTGATAAATGAGCAGCAGTGCCTTTTATTACATATGAGGGATATTCTATACATTCTTATTCATTATTACAGGGATTGTTCCCTTGTAACTTAACTATTAGTAGGATTTAGCTTTTTATTCAGCAGCTCTTCAGTTTGCCATTATAGCTGGCTACTAGGATCCAAATTCCCCTAGCAACCATGCATTGATTTGAATAAGAGAATGAATTATGAATAGGAGAGGCCCGAATAGAAAGAGGAAGAATAAAAAGTAGCAATAACAATATATTTGTAGCCTTACAGAGTATTTGTTTTTTAGATGGGGTCAGTGACCCCCATTTGAAAGTTGGAAAGAATCAGAATCAGGCAGCAAATAATTGAAAAATCTATAAACAAGTATTGAAGACCAATTGAAAAGTTGCTTGGAATTGGCCACTCTATGACACGCTAACAGTTAATTGAAAGGTGAACCACCCCTTTAAGTAATAGTCTAAAATCTGAGCAGTGCCTTTTATTACATATGGGGGATATTCTATACATTCTTATTCATTATTACAGGGATTGTTCCCTTGTAACTTAACTATTAGTAGGATTTAGCTTTTTATTCAGCAGCTCTTCAGTTTGCCATTATAGCTGGTTGCTAGGATCCAAATTCCCCTAGCAACCATGCACTGATTTGAATAAGAGACTGGATTATGAATAGGAGAGACCTGAATTGAACGATGAGGAATAAAAGTAGCAATAACAATACATTTGTAGCCTTACAGAGCATTTGTTTTTTAGATGGGGTCAGTGACCCCCATTTGAAAGTTGGAAAGAATCAGAATCAGGCAGCAGATAATTGAAAAATCTATAAACAAGTAATGAAGACCAATTGAAAAGTTGCTTGGAATCGGCCACTCTATGACACTCTAACAGTTAATTGAAAGGTGAACCACCCCTTTAAGTAATAGTCTAAAATCTTGCAAAATGTTATAGTTTTGTTTAAATGTTATTAATGTAAAACATGGTGTCACTTTTACAATATGAATATTAAATTGTTCTCAGGTATAGGATCTATTATCCAGACAGTTTGAGACTTGCAGTTTTCTCCTACGTTGCAGCTACTAAATAACATTAATAACAAGACTTTCTGCATCATTTCTGAGCCACAAATCCCCAATCTCTACGTCTTTCATTCAACAATTTCCAACTGATTTAACTTCAGCATTTGTCCAACAACATTTCCCAGCATCCTCTGTCAAACTGCCATTTCTGGGGAGCAACAAACGCTGTCATTGAAAGTAAATGAACTTTTAATATTATGTAAAGATAAAATTCCAATTAGTTTCTAATTTATATATATATATTCTGCATCTCTCTGATTCAGCATTGAACTAGACATGGTCTCTGGTTGCTAGGGCCCTACTTACCCTGGCAACAGACACTAGATTACATGGCACACATGTATATTAATAGGAGAAGGTCTGAAAGATAATTGCTAAAAAAAAATAATAATACAATTTTAGCCTGAGAATGAATCTGCTATCTGGTACCATAGGTTTTATATTAAATGACATTTACAGTAGGACGGTGAGAATATTTGTGACACACAGAAATGCTGAGATTATGTGGGAACAAAACTGCAATGATTTTTACTATTTGCAAAATGTGTTCTATTAACTAATGATTTGTTGTTATTAGTAGTGATATGAGATCCTCCCTTGTGTTGTTCTACCTAATAAACGTGGCCAATTTCAAACCTCATTTCTCATTCACCTTCTTCTTGTGCAGATTTCTTTGTTTTAATTGATCTGTGAAAATTCAATGGGAATCTCCTTATTTAATATTCTGTTTGTAGAGAGACATAAAGCTGCTTGATATTCTGTCTATCATTTATCTATCTATCTATTTATCGATCTATCTATCTATCTATCTATCTATCTATCTATCTATCTATCTATCTTTTTATCTATCTATTTATCTATTATCTATCTATCTATCTATCTATCTATCTATCTATCTATCTATCTATCTATCTATCTATCTATCTATCTATCTATTATCTATCTATCTATCTATTATCTATTTATCTATTATCTATCTATCTATCTATCTATCTATCTATTATCTATTTATCTATTATCTATCTATCTATCTATCTATTATCTATTTATCTATCTATTATCTATTTATTATCTATCTATCTATCTATCTATCATCTATCTATCTATCTATTTGTCTATCTATCTATCTATCTCTCTCTCTCTCTCTCTCTCTCTCTCTCTATCTATCTATCTCTCTATCTATCTATCTATCTATCTATCTATCTATCTATCTATCTCTCTCTCTCTCTCTCTCTCTCTCTCTCTCTCTCTATCTATCTATCTCTCTATCTATCTATCTATCTATCTATCTATCTATCTATCTATCTATCTCTCTCTCTCTCTCTCTCTCTCTCTCTCTCTCTCTCTCTATCTCTCTCTCTCTCTATCTATCTATCTATCTATCTATCTATTATCTATCTATCTATCTATCTATCGTATGGGTTTGGGTTTCCATAAAGGCCATAGAGTAGTAATAATACAGGTATGGGAGCTGTTATCCAGAATACTTTGGGCCTGGAGTTTTCTAGATAAGGGATCTTTAATTTGGATCACCATACCTTAAGTCTTATAAAAAATAATTTACATGCTAAATCAACCCAATAGGATTGTTTTGCCTCCAATATGGATTCATACAGCTTTGTTTTATTATTACAGAGGAAAAGGAAATCCTTAAAGAAAAATAGAATTATTTACTCTAAATGGACCCTATGAAAGCTGGCCTTGCCCTAATTTGAAGCTTTCTGAATTACAGGTTTACGGATAAGGGATCCTATACCTGTATACTACAATAATAATAGTATTATAATATACTACTATCCAGAAAACTCCAAATTTGTGCTTTTCATAACATTTCCTCTTGGGAGTGTGAAATTATATTGGGCCCAGTCCCCAGTTTAATATTTAAGGAAAGCGGCAGTTGTGCTGAGTTGACAGATGGGGCAGTTACTATAGTTGTCTATATGATCAGTTTAGCATTGAGTAATCTGTATTATCTGTAATGTCTGGAAGGTCTGGATTGGGTTTATTATGGGGTGGTGGGGGGAGGGCACAGGAATTCTTTCCCTTCCTCTAACAGGAAAAAGACTGGGACAGACAAGAAACCAGAGCCGGGGTGGGGTCCCTTTTACTGGGGCAATAAAGGAAAGGTCTTTGTTCTAAAGCAAAAGCCCAGAGACTTCTCATTGCCGATTGAATAGAAAAGAGGATCCTCAAAAGTAAAAGCACCGACCTTCCCTCTATGAATCCAGACACAATGAAAATCTTTCCCATTCACTTTCATTCATTTTTTTCTCTTTTCTTACAACATAAATGAAATACGTGAGTGTCAGTTTGTGTGTCTTATTCTATTAGGACATTGTGTAGACTTTGTATTGAGACAGTGCAAGTCATCTCCATAAAACTCCAGTATTAAACATACAGACAGGAGGGTATTGGTCTATACATATTCCCCAGGCCATGTTTTGTTCCCTGTGATATTATTACAGGTATGGGACCTGTTAACCAGAATGCTTGGGACCTGCGGTTTTGCAGATAACAGATCTTTCCATAATTCCATAATTCCATAATTTGGATTCCGTAAGTGCCCTAACAGGCACGAAATGCGTTAGACCTTCTCTCATCGTGGCTAAGCTTTTCCAAACTTGCCTGTGACATCTTCAAAAAAGGTGGCCACACCCCCTAATTACAAAATTTGGCAGGTTATGAACGTTTGAGTGCAATGTTTTTAATTGCCCTTTAAACCGTTAGTCTCAGTTCTCCCAAGAGACATGCTTATCTTAAATAGTTACAGTTGTATCTTTGCTTTTCTTAAATTGTTACAAATGTATCCAAGTGCAGCTGCTGAGTGTTCAGTATCTTTTTCTCGAGTCAGTGCAGGAAATCAAAGAACCCGGAGAAAAAAAAAAAGACGTGGCCTAGTCTAGTTTGAGACTTTAAACGTCGTGGAGTATGTGGTGGGCTGTGAGAATCCACTGTAATGAGGGGTCAGTATAAAATGTAAATGTTTATTTGTTCCAAAGTGAAGTGTGATTATTAATATACAAAGAGGGAAACAGGTTTAAGTGATTGCAAATCAACATGCACAGTCACAGCACAACAAGGCTTGGCTCCTCATTAGTAGAAGAACCAATATAATACAGAATGTAAATTAAAAAAACAAGCAGGGATATATATATATATATATACAGAATATAATGGAAAAGTATAGTTCAACATGCCAACAGGATGATGATGATGATGATGACGTACCCCGCGTGAGTATGAGGGAATCAAGCAAAATTCAGACAGGCCCCACCATTGTATACTACTGAGTATGATAATGTATTGTTAATATAAAGCACAAGATTTGCACTGGAACCTTTAGATGTAAATGATAAATGACGCAGTAATACAGCCCATGCAGTGGCATAACTACCATATACTGTATTAGACTGTGAGCTCTGCTGTACAGAGATTTTTTTTTTTTTGCGGGTGGCAATTCAGGCCATAATTATGCTACTGAGCCCATGTATGGCTACCTTTAGCCTCCCCAAACAAAAAAAAATCACCCTCTGCCTTTGTTTCCAGGTTAAAAAAATAATGGACCCTCATCGAACCCTACTTTGAACCCTCCCAACCCGAACCCTCCACGAGCTGCTACTGCTGTTCTATTTAGGCTAGGGCCACACGGAGGGCTGAAATCAGCTGTATGAAGAACATTGACTGATTCCAGCCATAGGCACCAGCCTTTTCTTCAGTCAAGAACCGTAAGCCTCTGCCACATCGATTCAATACGAACAAGAGAAGAGGCAAGTGCTTGCTGAAGGGCTGAAATCAGCCAGTGTATTGCAACTAGTTGACATCATGAAACAGAGGCTACTGGATCAAGAAACCAGGATCGTAGGGTCAAGGGAGGTTGGGTGACCAGACAACCAGGTATTGAAGTTGGGTCAACTCAGCCCAACCTGCAGGTCCCATGGGTTTCTTCAGTCCTCAGTTTGCAGAGGTACAAGTAGTGTATTTGGACAAAAGCACATGAATAGAGTCAATAGGTAAAACATGCGTTCATTTAAGCGCAATCACCGCATTTGTGAATGACCCCTATAGAATCCACGGGGAATATTTATTAGAGTGAAAGGTTCCCCACAGTGTGACTCTCCAGCTCACTATTCGCTGCATACGATTTCCAGGGCATATATCTCGTATTTATGAACATAACCCGACAATTTGATGTGAATAGAGAAGAGAGAGGTGCAAGTGTCCTGCCCTGAGATCTTTATTCGCCCTTTAATCAATATGTCCCAAATGGGTAACGTTTATCTTTGCACAAAGAGGCAGGAGACATGAGTGAAATCAGGAAAGATAGTGGTTCTATAATCATTACAACTAGAAGAATTGCTTTTGCACAGATTTGCTTTGTTACCGCAGGAATGAGAGGCCGAGGGCTGAGTTATTTCATCACGTAAAAGTCATTTTATTGTGTATTGAAATAATATCGAGAATTGCAGCTGAAATGTCACACGTTGTCTTTCATTCTCCAGTGAAAGGTGAATAACATTTATAGGTATATTTAGGCAACGTGATATTTATGCATTAAACATTAAACTCCAAATTGGCTTTCACCACCCACTCACCAGCCATGAAATAAAAACTGTATTTCTGTTCTCAGCATATAATTTATCATCTCGATGACTTACTAGGAACACAAAATGCTTGAATAATACGCAGTGAGTAAAAGCAAATGATTGAGCTCCCCAGGGAACTCCTCCAGCACCGAAACGAGTCTCCTTGTGAGGAATGAGTGCGCCGAAGAGATCCTTCCAATGCCACAGAATAATGAGTCAATTCAGAATTGTAGCATTTTTATTGATGAATTCTCAGAAAACCCCACCCGAGAGAGAGCTTTTCTGGTGCTACAGTTAATATACCTGCGTCTACTGGTGTGTCCTTGGCCAAGAGGTTGGACTGGTGTCAGTGGGCCTCTTGCTTCTAACCATTTGTCCTATTTCATGGTCATTCCCTATTTCTTTACGGCATCAAAGAGGCTTAATAATGGAAGAATAGAGAATAGTTATTAGAGAAAAGAGTCTAGGAGAAAAAAGAGGTTGAGTGAGGAGAGGAGGTCTGATAGGTTGGAAGGTGGGCCCACAGCCTAAGACTTTTTGGTGGGCCCCTGGCATCCCAGTCCGACACTGGCCATGTCGCCTTATTTTCCATTATTATTATTTTCTATATTGGCTTCTGCTTCGGTCACTAGACAGTATGGCTGCCCACTCACTGGCTAGAAAGATTAGATCAGTGTTTTTCCTTTAATTTGGTGAAAGCCTCACCTGTAGCAGCAGATTGTACAGCACAGCCCATTGCTCCAAACCATAACAGAGTCTCAGTACCTGCATAATGGTCTGCTTCCCATTGTACCCCAATAAGGGGGCTGCCATTGAAGGTATTTTTAGTAGTACCATTTTGACCTCGTGTAAGACAAAACTCAGTAAAGGAAAACCTTTAGTAATAGTCAGGCAATTTATTCATACATAATACAACATAACAGTTGTGTCTGGGTAAGCTGTTGGAGTAACACACAGAATGTCACCCAAGGACTTACCAAAGACCCACCTCTTGGTCCAGGCGTTATATAGCTTTCAGAAGGCATTTACAGTAATTGTGACAAGGGGTTCACGGAAATACCATACATGGTCTGGCGAGGAGACTGACTGACATATACTTTTATACATTCCTGTAAGATGTGCAGTTTTGCAACATAAGAGATTTCTGGTTCCAACTGTCCACAGCCTCGAAAACATCTGTTGGCTAAACATAGCCATTGTGGTACAGACAACTATTGAGCAACACTTCTGCAAAAGGGCATGAGAGACATGCTGACACTATGCTGACACTCTGGAATCTAAGTAACAGAGTGGAGATCATTTGTTTGTATGGCCTAGTATAAGCTATATGAGTGACCATTGTCCACAGTTTACCATTAGCCCTTATAGTCCATCCTGCCTTGGGCCCTATAGCGTTATGGCGTCATAGAGGGCGGGGGTGACAACTATCAACCCTCTGACACTAGCCATTCGTCCGTCTTAGGAATTAGACTGTTCCAGATATATATTATATAAACACCATGCTGCCTGCAGAAGAAGTAAGAGTTGGGTGGGTGACAGGACTGGTCCAACATCAGATTGGCTGGAGATACAAGGGCTCAGAAGTAGTAGATATTTCTGCACAAAAACTGAAACAGATAATTCTATATCCAGGGACTAAACAGAATATTGTAACTGTTGGATTAACTAGTAGTTAGGCAGGTTATATATAGACTTAAAGGAGAAACAAACACCATATTAAAAAAATCCCTCCCTCCTCCCCCCAGCCAAGCTGCTACCCCGGGCAAATGCTCCTCACTTTTTACTTACCCCTCAGTGCAGATTTAGAGATCAGAGTTCATGTCAGCCATCTTCAGACACTTTTGTAATCTGGTAATGAAACCGGCGGAGTGGCGCATGCGCAGTTGGAGTAATGGACGGAAATTGCAGAATCGCCGGAAGAAGACTCGAAAGACCCGGAAGATGGCTGCCGTGAACTCCGATCAATAAATCTGCACCGAGGGGTAAGTAAAAAGTTAGGGGCATTTTCCCGGGGTAGCAGCTCGGCAGGGGGTGAGGGAGTCTATGTGGGTAGGGTTTTTTTAAAAGAGGGGTTTGTTTCTCCTTTAAAAGGTTGAACTTGATGGACGTGTATTTTTTTTCAACCTGACTTACTATATTTGTTACTGGGGTGAGAAGAACATCAGAAGATGCCGCAGACGGAATAGCGAGCAGGTACAGCTCAGGCCGAGCAGATAATCAGAGAAGCCCATTCGATAACACACGTCAAGGCACAACTGGCTGTCTCCTCAATTTAGACAGATAATCCGAGAAACGAGGGTCACAGAACAAGTCACAGCAATGACATAATCAGAGGAATTGGGGTGAGAGAACAGGTCAGCGAAGAAACAAAGTATCACCAGCAGCATAAACAACTGGATGGACATGAACAGGACTCAATACTACTTTATATACAGGCACTGACAGCACTAATGGACATGATGATTAGACATTTATTAGACATTTATTAGACATTTATATATACCTCCCAACTGTCCCGTTTTTAGAGGGACAGTCCCTCTTTTGGCAGCTCAACCCACAGTCCCTCGTTTGTACTGGAAAGTCCAGATTTCTCTGCACTCAACAGGCAGAAAAAAAATTATTTCTAACTTAATTGGCTTTTGGCAGAGAGCCCAGAACAGCCACAGCTGCAGATATGACACTTTTGTAACAATTTCTAGATAAGCAAATAAGTAATTGTAACAATATAAGATAACAGGTCCCTTGGGAGAAGTCAGACTCACAGCTTAAAGGGCAATTCACCTTCAAGAGCAAAACTGTAATAACTGAAAAACTTTCATAACCTGCCGAATTTTGTAAAATGAACATGGTAATTAGGAGGTGTGGCCCGAACAAAATAGGCGTGGTCTAACAAATTTGCCGCACTGCGAGTGGCAACTTTTTTGTCCCTCTTTTTATTTCCAAAATGTTGGGAGGTGTGATTTATTAGACATTTATTAGACATTTATTAGACATTTATTAGACATTTATTAGACATTTATTAGACATTTATTAGACATTTATTAGACATTTATATCCTCTGTATCTGCCAGTCCATCACAAATAGTGAAAGTGTTACTGGTTCAGTAAACTGAGTTGCTGGGTTTATGTTTCAGCACACGGTTAATGTGTAAAAACATAAAACCCTTAAAATCAAAAAATTTGCAATTTTAAGCAATTAATCATTCCTCAATAATAAAACCAGCATGTTCCCACCCCAGTTAACACAGCACCTCCTCTGGGAATCCTCAACTAGTTCCGCTCAAATTATGAATGTCAATTAATCATGATCTTGTGACGGAATTCACACCACGGATTTCGGTGAGGAAGCCCCTAAATTTGAATCCTTCCTGAATTGTTTGGCACTAATATTAGGCATGGAAACCATTAGCTCAGATGAGGGATCTGATTTCATGGAAACATTTGAATATGACGACTCTCGTTTTGCTTATCTCTAATGAGCAACTGAAACTCTTTATGCTGTGGGTGCAATAGAGAATATACAATAACTATGTTCATACACAAGTAGTGATGCTTGACAACTAGGTTTTGATTGGTTGTATAAATCGGGGGTGACTCATTTTGCTCTTTCTGTGATGCACCTTATAGAAGACATGGGGTGCAGGATGAGATACAGGTATTGTTAGAAGTCCCTGTTACTGCCAATAATAACAATATTGATATTTTGAATATTTATGATTGTACATACAGTCATTTTATATCATTTGATGTAGATCCCCCGGGACACAACTGGGATATCCAAAGTGATGGACTTTCTCATTGGACTAATGATTCCTGTTGGTCTGTATTTATAGTTTACTTGTACCATGTTACACTAGTCACAGCCTTGACGAAGGGCCCATCAGGGCCTAAACTATTGCCTTTGTTTTGTCTACAATTGGAGGCATTAGAGCACTAGTGAAGAACTTGTTTCTTTTGTGTGTCACTGTGATTACTGAGGGCCACAGTTGGTCATTCCCAATCTGCTTCAGTTACAAAATAATTTGTTTTGTGATGAGAAAATAATTTTACCTTTACGTTGACCTTCAAAATGATCTATAGTGACACCCCATTACTCTCTACACTAATAATGAAATTATTACAGGCTCAGAATTACCTATAGCTGGATAATCACGGCCCTCTGTCTTACCTATAGCAAAACTGTGACTCAACTTTACTATGACTGGTTGACCCAAATAATCACACCACAACCTTTCCTCGAGTTGGATCGTGTTAACTCAATTTTTTGCTTATATCTAGATCATCTCAGCTTCCCAACTCCACTACAACTCGATCATCACAGCCGCCCAATCTTACCTATGGTTGCACCCAGAAGAGATTTTATTGGTCCAGCCAGCACTAGTCTCTTGAATCTTTCCCAGAAGGGTGGGACAATGTAGGTTTAAAGTCAGGGGTGGACCAGTCAATAGTGTAATTAGGGGACCGAGTGAATGAGGCCTCATCATTGATACGTCTAGTTGTTGTATGTTAGGTGCTGTACAGAATAACATCGCAAGGTTCCCTTAATTGTAGTCATAAAAGGTTTAATATCCCAATGGTAACCACAAGGACCCAAATAAGTTAGAGGGGCACAGTGTGAGTACCCCTGAAATATATGAGAGAATGTTATAGCGTGAGCCCGTTTCCTGTCTCCCCCCCTCCAAAAAAAAAATCTCAATTTCAGATTGCAATAGGAATAGGATTTTCCAGAAACAAAGTGGAATTTTGGGTTTATCAAGGAGTTGCCTTGGTGAATTTGTACATGATGTTAGTGGAACTTCCATTTTATCAGGGCTAATGCCCACTTAAGTGCCAAGGCCTATATGTTGTCATGGCTCCTTCACTAAAATACAACACAAGCCCTTAAGGAAGGTCATCATTTTGTGTCCAAAACTGTACATTGTAACATAGTAACATAGTAACATAGTAACATAGTAAGTTAAGTTGAAAAAAGACACATGTCCATCAAGTTCAACCTTTGGTTTGCCTAACTGCCAGTTGATCCAGAGGAAGGCAAAAAACAAAAACAAAAAACCCTCCAATTTGCCTCAGAGGGGGAAAAATTCCTTCCTGACTCCAAAATGGCAATGGGACCAGTCCCTGGATCAACTTGTACTATGAACTATCTCCCATATCCCTTTATTCCCTCACTTGCTAAAAAGCCATCCAACTCCTTCTTATACCTATCTAATGTATCAGCCTGTACCCCTGATTCACTTCCCAGCTCTCCCTGTAACACCCCTTTCCCTTCTCTAATCTCATTGGCTCCCTCCTGTCTGCTGGGAGGAGCTACTGGTGAATAAAGCATCCGACCCTTCCTTGTACCTATCTAATGTATCAGCCTGTACCACTGATTCACTTTCCAGCTCTCCCTGTAACACCCCTTTCCCTCCTCTAATCTCATTGGCTCCCTCCTGTCTGCTGGGAGGAGCTACTGGTGAATAAAGCATCCGACCCTTCCTTGTACCTATCTAATGTATCAGCCTGTACCCCTGATTCCCTTCCCAGCTCTCCCTGTAACACCCCTTTCCCTCCTCTAATCTCATTGGCTCCCTCCTGTCTGCTGGGAGGAGCTACTGGTGAATAAAGCATCCAACCCTTCCTTGTACCTATCTAATGTATCAGCTTGTACCTCTGATTCACTTCCCAGCTCTCCCTGTAACACCCCTTTCCCTCCTCTAATCTCATTGGCTCCCTCCTGTCTGCTGGGAGGAGCTACTGGTGAATAAAGCATCCGACCCTTCCTTGTACCTATCTAATGTATCAGCCTGTACCACTGATTCACTTCCCAGCTCTCCCTGTAACACCCCTTTCCCTCCTCTAATCTCATTGGCTCCCTCCTGTCTGCTGGGAGGAGCTACTGGTGAATAAAGCATCCAACCCCTTCTTGTACCTATCTAATGTATCAGCCTGTACCACTGATTCACTTCCCAGCTCTCCCTGTAACACCCCTTTCCCTCCTCTAATCTCATTGGCTCCCTCCTGTCTGCTGGGAGGAGCTACTGGTGAATAAAGCATCCGACCCTTCCTTGTACCTATCTAATGTATTAGCCTGTACCCCTGATTCACTTCCCAGCTCTCCCTGTAACACCCCTTTCCCTCCTCTAAACTGTAGGGCATATTCTAGATGGGGCCTTACCAGTGCTCTATACAGTGGGACCCCCTCCTCCCGTGACTCTCTGCCCCATTTAATACAAGTCAAGACCTTATTTGCCCTTGATGCTGCTGACTGGCATTGCTTGCTACAGACAAGTTTATTATCTACAAGGACTCCAAGCTCCGTCTCCATTATGGATTTGCCTAGTGCAGTCCCATTAAGGGTATAAGTGGATATTGTTACATCCCAGGTGCAGGA
Organism: Xenopus laevis; assembly: GCF_017654675.1. NCBI lineage: Eukaryota > Metazoa > Chordata > Amphibia > Anura > Pipidae > Xenopus > Xenopus laevis. The sequence continues at coordinate 2,426,481 of NC_054379.1, forward strand.
CTTTACATTTATCAACATTGAATCTCATTTGCCACTTAGCTGCCCAGATTGCCAGTTAGTCAAGATCCTGTTGCAAGGATGCCCAGGATCATATAATCATATAACCATATAATCATATACTCATATACAGATTATATGATTTCACTGTTTTCATTAATTGGCTTCTTGTTCTTAAGTCCTGTTGACTATCTATCCATCTTCCTATATATCTGCTATCTATCTATCTATCTATCTATCTATCTATCTATCTATCTATCTATCTATCTATCTATCTATCTATCTATTATCTATCTATCTATCTATCTATCTATCTATCTATCTATCTATCTATCTATCTATCATCTATCTATCTATCATCTATCTATTATCTATCTATCTATCTATCTATCTATCTATCTATCTATCTATCTATCTATCTATCTATCTATCTATTATCTATCTATCTATCTATCTCTCTATCTATCTATCTATCTATTATCTATCTATCTATCTATCTATTATCTATCTATCTATCTATCTATCTATCTATCTATCATCTATCTATCTATCTATCTATCTATCTATCTATCTATCTATCTATCTATCTATCTATCTATCTATTATCTATCTATCATCTATCTATCTATTATCTATCTATCTATCTATCTATCTATCATATATCTCTATCACGTTGAAGCCTTTTTTTCTTATTTTCTTTTGTTATTTTAAAGATATAATTGTTTGGTGCAGGGTACAGCTGAATAACCTTCTAGGCTCACGGAAAACCAATTTCCAGGCCATGTACCGTGTATGTGAGTATAAGGGAATATAGGTGATCATAGTTGAACATATGAGTATTTTAGAAAAAAAACTTTAATTTTAGAGATTTACTTTGTGGATGGGTCAAGCGTGTTTCTGGTAAAACATGAGAAAAAATGAGTCTTAGTAAATAACACCCTAAATGTGCCATTTTTCAGTTGCCTTTATCATAGCCACGTGCTCAGCTATTATTTCTCTTTGACCTTTATCTGCCACATCTGAGATGTCAGGAGAGAGAACGGCCCTCGTGTTCATTGTCCCAACAGTCATTATAGGAAAAGCCACAGGGAAGAAAAGATTTGATCAGATCGTTTCTGTAAAAGGCACAACAGCCGCTGCCATACAAGTGCAACTGTCATACAATTGTGTTATTATGGAAATATAAGTGGAATACAAGTGGGACAGAGATGAGGTTAAGTAAACATAGAAGATACATCAGAGGGCATCAAACATACACAACAGGGTCACACATATATATATATATATATATATATATATATATATGGAATGCTTTAGACCTGGGGTTTTCCAGATAAGGGATCTTTCTGTTTTTTGGATCATCATATGTTATGTCTTCTAAAAAACATTTAAACATTAAATATACCCAATCAGATTGTTTTGCCATTATGGATTCAGCTAAGTTACCATCAAATACAAAGAAAAGGGAAATTATTTTTCTAAAATTAGAATTATTTGCCTTCCTGTAATTCAAAGCTTTCTGGATAAATGGGGTTCTGGACAAGGGATGCCATATCTGTACCAATATTATGGGGCAGATTTATTAAGGTTCCAGTTGTGTTTTCCATGAAAATTTGTTGTCAAAATTTTTGTTAAAAAATTCATTATATCCCAGCCCTGGAATAACTTGAATCTGAAAATACACCAACTAAAACCTGTCAAGGTCACATAGAAGTCAATAGAAGAGGTCCCTTGAACCATTTGAAGATGTAAATAGCCTTCATCATGTTTGGGTTTTTTTCTGAGGGTTTTGCTTGAAAACTTGAATGATTCGAGTGATTCAAATATTTTCTGACGAAAACTTGATCAATTTGAGTTAAAGGGTTTTGGGACTTGAACTCTCAGAATCGAGTTTTTCCCACCCATTCAAGTTTCTTATTTAAATAAGATACCACTCTAGTTGTGAGTCCCCTTGACCTTTGATAAATAACTCCCATGTTTGTTTTGAAGGCCCCACACATGTAAATGAATGGCGAGACCCTAGGTCTACTAAAAAATCATTTCAACATTAATTAAACCCAGTGGGGTTGTTTTGCCTCTAATAAGGATTAATTATATCTTAATTGGAATCAAGTAAAAGCTACTGTTTTATTATTACACAGAAAAAGGAACTCTTATTTGATTATTATGGACTCTAAGGGAGATGACCTTCCCATATTTTCTGAGCTTTGTGGATAAAGGATCCCACACCTGAACCAATATAATGTGTGATCAGAAGGTCTCACACAAGTGAATGAATGGACAGACTTTTATTTAACTTGTTCATTAATGACTTAGGGGAGGGTGTTGTAAGTAATGTATCAGTGTTTGCAGATGACACAAAATTATCAGCCCAATTAATTCCATCCAGGATGTGGCACTTGCAACAGGATCTTGACTAACTGGCAATCTGGGCAGCTAAGTGGCAAATGAGATTCAATGTTGATAAATGTAAAGTCCTGCACCTGGGATGTAAAAATATCCACTTATACCCTTAATGGGACTGCACTAGGCAAATCCATTATGGAAAAGGACCTTGGAGTCCTTGTAGATGATAAACTTGGCTGTAGCAAGCAATGCCAGTCAGCACCATCAAGGGCAAATAAGGTCTTGAGCTGTATTAAAAGGGGCATAGAGTCACGGGAGGAGGGGGTCATTCTTCCACTGTATAGAGCACTTGTAAGGCCCCATCTAGAATATGCCGTACAGTTTTGGTCTCCAGCACTCAAACAGGACATTATTGTATTAGAGAGGGTACAGAGAAGGGCAACTAAGCTGGTAAAAGGTATTGAAAATCTTAGCTATGAGGAAAGACTGGCCAAATTGGGGATGTTCACGCTGGAGAAGAGGCGCTTAAGGGGTGATATGATGACTATGTATAAATATATAAGGGGATCATATAACAATCTCTCTAATGCTTTATTTACCAGTAGGTCTTTCCAGCTGACACGAGGTCACCCATTCCGATTAGAAGAAAAGAGGTTCCGCCTAAATATTCGGAAGGGGTTTTTTACAGTGAGAGCTGTGAAGATGTGGAATTCTCTCCCTGAATCAGTTGTACAGGCTGATACATTAGATAGCTTTAAGAAGGGGTTGGATGGCTTTTTAGCAAGTGAGGGAATACAGGGATATGGGAGATAGCTCATAGTCCAAGTTGATCCAGGGACTAGTCCGATTGCCATTTTGGAGTCAGGAAGGAATTTTTCCCCCTCTAAGGCAAATTGGAGAGGCTTCAGATGGGTTTTTTGCCTTCCTCTGGATCAACTGGCAGATAGGTAGTTAATAAACAAAAAAACAAAAAAAAAGGTTGAGCTCGATGGACATGTGTCTTTTTTCAACCTTACTTACTATGTTACTATGTAACTATGTTACTATGTGACTGCAGTGACTATTAGTCAGATCCCCTTGTGGAGCTACAGTGTACTGATGGTGCCATATAGGTAGAACATTGCTTATTAGGTCAACTTGAGGCACAGAGCTTACAATCTATCAACTAATGTGAAATGTTACGGGCGATACGGACCTAAACATGTTAAGAGCTGAGGTGGTCATTACTGAAAGAGAATTAAGCTGATACTCCGGCACATTTTCAGTAGACCAACTGCACCAAGGCCAAAAACAAGTCCTTTCTTTGCACCTTTCCTGCTCTTTGGAATCTCTGCTGAAAGAGGCTTAATGACTAATCATAATATTAGTAGGGATGGACCGAATCCAGGATTCAGTTCGGGATTCGGCCAGGATTCTGCCTTTTTCAGCAGGATTCGGCCGAATCCTTCTGCCTGGCCGAACCGAATCCGAATTTGCATATGCAAATTAGGTGTGGGGAGGGAAATTGCGTGACTTTTGGACACAAAACAAGGAAGTAAAATGTTTTTCCCCTTCCCACCCCTAATTTGCATATGCAAATTAAGGTTCGGATTCGGTTCGGTATTCGGCCGAATCTTTCACAAAGGATTCGGGGGTTCGGCCGAATCCAAAATAGTGGATTTGGTGCATCCCTAAATATTAGAGCCTGTGACGTTGATTACCATTTAGGCTCAAGTGAGTCGTCCTTGATCTCCCTACCCCATTGTGCTTCAAGATGAGAGAGAGAAGAATAGAAGGCGACATTGAATACGATGCGAAACACAAAGCAAAATCCTTCAGTCGACGGCTTTCAAATGGCACATTGTTCTTGGAAAGCAGAGTGTGTTCTAGGAAGAGCCAGGCACATTTAGATATGAAGCATCGTTACAGAAATTCATCGACTTAACAAAGGCCACCAGTTTGGAAGTGTTGTGTTAGGCACTTATAGTGGGTTTTCATTTGGAGCTCTTTACTCATTTCATTGTTCTTTAAGGCTTTATATTGTTATTATTAATATATTGTTATATCAGTGAAAGGTGGCTGCTCCTTTATACCACGGTGGGTATTTCTAAGAAACATCTGATGTCCCTTCACCTTTCTGACATGTCCCATGGGAGCAGATCTCCCTAATACAATGGATCCATGACTTCTGTGATTTTGTACAGAAATATTCCAAGGGGGTACAAGGAACTCTCCCCTTTAAATCTGAATACTGTATCTGCAGATAGAATTAGCAAATTGTGCAGCTCACAGAAATATATGCACGGCCCTGTGTAATTAATAGCACGTCTATGTCTTGCACAAACACTCAATGTTCTGCACCCACCCAGCAGGGCAAATTAAAATAAATATTAAATGAAAAGAAAAATATAAAATGTCAATTTTAAAAAATGGAACCCTGATCCCACTGGGTAGTGTCCTGTGCTGAACCAATTCCTAAAGGTGGCCATACACAGGCCGATAAAAGCTGGAGACAGATCGTGTCGGCAGCTTATTTGCCTGTGTATAGGGGCCCCACGACGGGCTTCACCGATCGAGATCTGTCCGAAAGTCGGGCAGATCTCGATCGGATGGGACAGAAAATCCCGTCAGATCGCGGCCACATCTATTCGTTAATGCTGTCCCGCGATCTGACCGCCCGTTTGGGCATCGTTAGGATCCGATCGTTGGGCCCTAGGGCCCACGATCGGATCAGCCGATATTGCCCACATCAAGGAGGGCATATCGGAGGGAGATCCGCTCATTTGGCAACATCGCCAAACGAGCGGATCTCTCCATGTATGGGCACCTTAAGACCCGGACCCAACCTGAACCCACAACCCGCTTTTTTCCCACTTTGATCCGCTACCCGACCTGGACCCACAATTGCCTTATCCGCAACCCGACCCACAACCCGCCAACCACCACCAAACAGGAAGTGATGTTGCTGCAAACCGGAAGTGCCATCATCAAAAGTGGGCAGGGACCCACAGTCCCACATCTACACCCGCACCTGAAAATCCTCCCCTCATTCTGCAGGGTTCCCACTTTTTTGCAGGTAACCCACAGGTACCCGACCCGCTGCAGGACTCTAACACTGGGTCCCTGTTTGAGAAGTAGGAGAATTGGTGTCTCATACAAAGGTGCAGACTGTGTTTTTACCTGGGAGCAGGAGGGCACAATTGCTACTTGGATAGAGCTTAATTAGAGCACATAGAACTTGTGCCACACTATAGTGAGATCTGGGTTTGGGTTAGAAAAATGTAGCCAAATGTGTGTCCATTAATATGCCAACTTGGCTCCTAAACATTTGTACCCAAACATTTGTACAAAAAAATCCCTGGCAAATACCTTGGTCAGTGTTGCTGCAAATGAAATGATATTTTGTCGATTTATGGAAAAGCGAAGTGATGAAGTGCAACGGCGAGAAGCATTTCCTAGTTTACAAATAAAACCCACAATATGACAAATCCAGTGAAATAAGATTTCAGGTTGCCATGGTAATCATGTGATTTTAATTAACGACTTACAGAGGTCACATATTGCTGTAATCACAGCGCTCGCAAACCCATTTGGGAATGACACGGCGGTGGGGTTGGGGGAAATGAAAATCCTGTGACATTATTCCAACAGGTCGGCAAGGCTGGAGAAAGATTTCTGTGGAAGCCCCCGGCAACACTTCAGTTGGGCAACAGAGCCCAGAACTGGCGCAGAGGGATGAATTGGTCAGTAATCCACACTCCATTAATAGTGATGGGCGAATTTGCGCAGTTTCGCTTCGCCGAAAAATTTGCGAATTTCGCCCGAAACGGTGAAAAATTCGCGAAACGGCGCCGGCGTCTCATTTTTGACACCGGTGCCCGTTTTTGACGCCGGCGCCCGTTTTTGACGCCAGCGCCCATTTTTTTCGGAAAAGAAATTTTGACGCCGGCGAATTTTCGCGGCCGTTTCGCAAATTTATTCGCTGGCAGAAGAGATTGTTGTTTCCCTCTGGATAAATGTTTGTTCTGCTGCAACCGTGTCCTCAAATGACTTATTTGCTTGAGTTGTTTTGTCTTAATATGACGCATCAAAGCCGAGGTTATAAGAGTTTGCTGATCTTATGATTCGTCTGTGGGACCCGCTGGGATACAACTTGCTATATACCTTACATATTACATATATATATATACGTTGCATCTACTGACAGTTGGCTGCTCTCACCATTGGAGGCAGCACATGACATGTACAGTAACTGCCCCGGGAGAACAATAAATACAACTGAAGATCACAGGGGTAATTGACAAGGTGCAAATCACTATGAACATATGAGCCTGAGTCATGGGGCTCTGCAGGTCAATGTTCTGTATTTTGGAATTGTGGCAATTCAGAAACATGAAATGCACCCGGGGTGTAACTACAGAGGAACCAGACCCTGCGGCTCCAGGAGGTATAGGGGCTCCATGAGGCCCTAATTAATGAACAATTTCCACTTATATTGGTAAAACAGGACAATCACTAGATTTGTTGGGGCCCTAAAATTAATTTGCTATGAATAGGAGAGGCCTGAATAGAAAGATGAGGAATAAAAAGTAACAATAACAATAAATGTGTAGCCTTACAGAGCATTTGTTTTTAAAGATGGGGTCAGTGACCCCCATTTGAAAGCTGGATGAAGATAAATAAAAAATAAATAAATGATGAGGACCAATAGAAAAGTTGCTTAGAATAAACCATTCTATAACATACTAGAAGTTAACTGAAAGGTAAACCACCCCTGTCTTTCTTCTGTTCCTGGGGTGCAGTGCCCTATATGTGGGTGAATAGTACAAAGTGTTCATGTACATTGACCTCCACTTAAATATACGGTAATAGACAGACACAGGGAAATTCCTGCACATTGGAATCTGCAACGTTCTGCAGGACTGAAATACTGTCATTCTGTATTGTATATTATTCTGTATTGTATATTATTCTGTACTGTATATTATTCTCTACTGTATATTATTCTGTATTGTATATTATTCTGTGCTGTATATTATTCTCTACTGTATATTATTCTGTATTGTATATTATTCTGTACTGTATATTATTCTCTACTGTATATTATTCTGTATTGTATATTATTCTGTGCTGTATATTATTCTGTATTGTATATTATTCTGTACTGTATATTATTCTGTGCTGTATATTATTCTGTATTGTATATTATTCTGTACTGTATATTATTCTGTATTGTATATTATTCTGTACTGTATATTATTCTGTATTGTATATTATTCTGTGCTGTATATTATTCTGTATTGTATATTATTCTGTGCTGTATATTATTCTGTACTGTATATTATTCTGTGCTGTATATTATTCTGTACTGTATATTATTCTGTACTGTATATTATTCTCTACTGTATATTATTCTGTGCTGTACTGTTACAATATAAAAGGTGTGGGGCTTATAGTGCTTAGTTGTCCAGTTGGTCTTCATAGGAAATATTGCTAATGGCAGCAATGCAGAAATCCTGAAGGGTCCGATAAGAATGATTTCCCCCCATAGTTGTCTTGCATTCAAGGGGAGGTCTGGTAACCCCATGATACCCCTGTCCCTGTAATAAATGGCGATATTTATTGCACTTGTCCATGTGCACTGCTGCTGTTTATTCTCAGGGCACCAGGAGGAGATGCAGTTATTATGCACCAGCAGGGGGAGCTGTTTAGACAGTAGAGCAGATCCCTGAGCACATGGGGTCCCTTCCAAAGTTAACTCTTACACCTCCAGTCAAGGGCACAGCTATACAGGTAACAGGAGTAGCGCTGAACAGCCTTAATGATAAGTGCATTAACCACACTTACTGACTTAAATGACTTGTAAATATAAAACCTACTGTATATAGAACTTATACTATATCTATATATATCTATATATATATATATATCTATATATATCTATATATATATATATATCTATATATATATATCTATTTATATATCTATATATATATATATCTATATATATATCTATATATATATCTATATATATATCTATATATATATATATCTCTATCTCTATCTCTATATATCTATATATATCTATCTATCTCTATCTCTATCTCTATCTCTATCTCTCTCTCTCTCTCTCTCTCTCTCTCTCTCTCTATCTCTCTCTCTATCTCTCTATCTCTATCTCTCTATCTCTATCTCTCTATCTCTATCTCTCTATCTCTATCTATATATATATATATATATATATATATATATATATATCCAAATAGCAAGAAACCGCACTCCAGGTCTTTTAATGTGAAACTCAAGCCGTCCTCAGGAGTCGAAATAAATATGATTTGATTTTTTCACCTTAAAAGACCTGGAGTGCTGTTTCTTTGCTATTTGGATGTATATTATATAACCTGCACCCAGGCTTTTGAAGATTTTTGAAGTGCTCCAGGTGGATAGTGTTGTTATATATATATATATATATATATATATATATATATATATATATATATATATATATATAACAAGGGAAAGTTGTGCTCACCACTAATTTATAAAACCATTAGGCGGGGGTGCAATGAGGGTGTGACCACAAAATACATATAGACAAATACAAGATTCCTCTGCACTCAACCCATTATCAATATATTTAAGACAGAGACATTTTGTGCTACTGCTACTGAAAAATGCCTTACCCTTTAAACAAAACAGGGATTGTTTGTCCATATATTGCAATATATTTAATAATAAAGTCATCCCATATCTGGCCAGTCCTACGCTTAATTTTCATCTGATTCATTAAGAATTCTATTGCTTCATTATACATTTTACACAGGGACGACTATGGGATGAGTGTGACGTAGTTGTTCAGCTTAAATATATTGCAATATATGGACAAACAATCCCTGTGTTGTTTAAAGGGTAAGGCATTTTTCAGTAGCAGTAGCACAAATGTCTCTGTCTTAAATATATTGATAATGGGTTGAGTGCAGAGGACTCTTGTAGTTGACTATATATATATATATATATACTGTATAAATAACTTATACTCTATATGCAGTCATACAAATAATGAGTTGGCTTGATTCTCCTTCAGAAAAGCAGAGTTAAAAGCAGAGATTACAGATACACAGAGATTCTCATTTCTTCCCTTTAGATGGGGCGCCAGGCTGGGGCAGCAGGTTTGGAGTATTGGCCGACCCCGGGGACCTCAGTGATATAACGTTTGCTTTGCTGAGCAGCTTTGTACTGAGGACTGAGATGGGCTGAGTGCAGAGGACTCTTGTATTCGTGTGTATATATATATATAGATAGATATAAAAATTGGAGCACTTATAAATAAGTGAAGTTATTTATTGTTGGTTCTCTACATTTCTATCCCAGCAAGAGGATTTTTTTTCAAGACATTCCCAAGGGAAAATAAAGAACTTCACTTACTTATAAGTCCAACGAGTGCTCCAATTTTTATTGTACAGAAATACATTTCACTGGATGTGCCTGGGCTATTGAATTTTCTCTTGTTTCTCCCTATTTCCCAGACTGTGGCTACAATATTACAGAACATGGAATGTCCCTTATGGACAAGAACAAAGACATCCCCCTCCTTCTGTTTCCTTTATGTGGCACCTCTGATAAATGTTCCTGGGGTCTGTATTATATCAATGTAACTAGTGTGGGCTCAGCTGTGGCTCAGTATAAATACTCAGTGCCGCATTCCCTAAATGTTAATGTTAGTGTCTCTCTGTGTATAAAGCACATTTGTCATTTACACACTGAGAATTCTTCTTTTTCTGAGCCGTGTCTGTGGTTTGTATCCCCCAGTGCCACTGACTTATTCTGCCAGTCCTGGTGCCACTTTTACTCAAAATCACCAATAGTCCAGCAAATAATGGGGCGTCAATGATCCGTCTCTAGACCAAATAAATACCCCACGACACCCTCTTTATATTAAACCCTCATCTCTCACCCAAACTTGGTATAGACTGACCATTAGCTTGTTATAAAGGGACAACACAGCGAAAGTGAAAAGGAAAGCCAAGTAATGAACAACATAGTCCAAGAGCTCATCTAGACAGACAGACAGACAGATAGATGGATAGATAGATAGATAGATAACAGACAGATGACAGATAGAAATAGATAGATGATAGATAGAGTTAGATGATTGATATATAGCTGATGGGTAGATAGATAGAAGATAATGGATAGACTGATATGTAGATTATGGATAGATAATAGATAATAGATAGATAGATAATAGATAGATAATAGATAGATAGATAGATAGATAGATAGATAGATAGATAGATAGATAGATAGATGAATAGATGGATAAATCTATAGATAGACAGACAGACAGATAACGTTAGATGATTAATAGATGTAGATGATGGATACATAGACAATAGATCTGATCCCCTTCTGTCCCGGCCCCTACAGGAGGAATTTCAAAAATTACTATTCCAAGACAATTACACTGAAAAAAATGTCATTAAATGGCAAATGCCCTGCGCTCCTTTAACACCAGCCTCTTCCAAGCCAAACAAACTTACTTTACTTCACTCATTAACTCCCTTTCTAAAAAACCAGCACAACTTTTCTCCACCTTTAACCCTCTCCTTTCCCCTTCTCCACCCCCTCCATGCACATCTGTCTCTGCTCAAGATATTGCTGAGCACTTCAAAAACAAAATTGACACTATCAGAAGGGACATTACACTACTCAACCCCCCTAGACTTCCACCTGTCAGGCTTACCGTCTGAAGGAGCAGGATTAGCAGAATGCGAACCCACAAGCGCCTCGCACAACACTAACCCACCTGGAGTGGAACAGGGAGAAGTGAAGTGGCGAGTAGCCAATGAGACTGACCAGGCGAAGTACAGAGGGTTCAGGCAGAAGCGAAGTCAAACAGGCCGAAGTCGTGGGCAGGCAGCGAAGTATCGTAATCGTAGTCAGGCAAGAAGGTCAGGTCAGGCGGCAATAAGACAATCCGGAAGCAGGCTGAGGTCAAACACAGAAGATCAAATAGTAAACAATGCTAGGGGTTCAGTCAAATAACCTAATAACCAGGCAAGGAGTCAGAGTACAGATTGAGATTAAATAGAGCTATTTGGCGCCAAACTAGCGTCATCACGCTGGCGTCGCACAGCTGACGTCAGTGCGTCCGTCATTGGCGTCCGTCGCCGGCGCCCATGCGTCCGCGACCGTCGCCGGCGTCCAACACCGCGCGCCGACGCGCATCGGTTCCCCGATGAGCGCGCCTGCGCCTGTGCCGGAAGGAACGCGAAGGCGAATCCTCACATTGCCCCCCATCAAGGAGCGGCCTCAGGACGCAACTGGCAGAAGGTTTATCAGGGTAGCTCTTGTGAAAATCCTTCAACAGCTCCGCGGCATGGATATTAGAAACAGGCTCCCATGAATCCTCTTCCGGACCAAAGCCTTTCCAGCTGACCAGATATTGGAGATGCTTGCCTCTAACACGGGAATCCAGGATCTTCTCAACCTCGAACTCTTCTTGCCCGTCTACTACAACAGGAGGTGGAGGAGAAGCTGTACGGCCAGGAAAATGAAATGCGGAAGCTGGTTTCAGTAGAGCAGCATGAAACACAGGATGAATACGCCAGGTAGCCGGAAGCTTAAGTTGGAAAGCCACAGGATTAATCTGCCGAGTAATAAGAAAAGGACCCAGGAACCGTTGACCCAACTTCTTACTGGGGCAGGACAATTTGAGGTTAGCAGTGGATAACCAAACGCGGTCCCCCACCTTAAACTCTGGATCACTTCTTCGTTTCTTGTCTGCATATATTTTAAAGTTCTGTTGTGCTTTTCTCATGTTCTTCTGGAGTTTCAGAAAATTATCAGCCAAAAAGGTTAACCGGTCCTTGACTGCAGGAACAAGAATATCCGAAACAATGGAGGAAGGGAAGGTTACAGGATGTAGGCCATAATTTGCAAAGAAGGGGGACTGGTTAATAGAAGAATGTTGGGCGTTATTATAAGCGAACTCCGCCAGGGGAAGGAGATTAACCCAGTCATCCTGGAGATAAGAGGAGTAACATCTCAAGTACTGCTCAAGGGTTTGATTAGTTCGCTCCGTCTGGCCATTGGTTTGAGGATGAAAAGCTGATGAAAGCGACACAGAAATCTTAAGAGCACCACATAAGGCTTTCCAGAACTGAGATGTAAACTGTGGACCACGATCGGATACTACCTCATCGGGAAGACCGTGAAGTCTTACTACTTCCTTGATGAAACAATCCGCCGTCTCAGAGGCAGAAGGAAGTCCAGGCAAAGATTTAAAATGAGCCATCTTGGTCAAGCGGTCAATGAAGACAACAATAGTGGAGCAATCACAGGAGAGTGGTAAGTCAGAAATGAAGTCCATAGACACCGAACCCCAAGGGCGAGAAGGAACTGGAAGGGGTTGGAGAAGGCCAATAGGACGAACATGAGAATCCTTGAATCTGGTACAAACTTCACATGAAGAGACAAATTTCAAACAGTCCTTAGTCATCCCAGGCCACCAAAATAGCCTTTTAGCAGAAACAATAGTTTTCTTAATACCTGGATGACCCGCCAGTTTAGCGTCATGAATGTTTTTGAGAACTTCCAAACGCATTTGTTCAGGAACAAAGATTTTCCCCTCATGAAGAAGAAACCCTTCTTTGGGCACTAAAGAAGGTTCACAAACGGTTTTAGATGCATCCTTAATTTGATTCACCAGAACAGACTGCAACAAAAGAAAGTTATTTGAATTTAGAATTGTCTCGGGAGAAGAGAGAGTCTCATCCTCAGAGGAAAACATGCGGGATAGGGCATCCGCCTTGACATTCTTGGATCCGGGCCGGTAAGTCAGGTGAAAATTAAATCGCATGAAGAAAAGGGCCCACCTTGCTTGTCTAGGTCTTAATCTCTTGGCGGAACGTAGGTATTCCAAATTCCTATGATCAGTGAAAATGAGAATTGGGTGTTTGGAACCTTCGAGGAGATACCTCCACTCTTCTAATGCTAATTTAATAGCGAGTAGTTCACGATCCGCCACGTCGTAGTTACATTCGCACTTGGCCAATTTACGTGAAAAGAAGGCGACTGGATGGAGTTCTTCTTGAATTCCAGACCTTTGTGATAAAACAGCGCCCACAGCATTTTCTGAAGCGTCGACCTCTAACGTAAATGGAAGAGCCAAGTCTGGATGGCGAAGAATTGGAGCCGACGTAAAGAGTTTCTTCAACTTCTCAAAAGCTATCTGAGCCTGTGGTGACCAAGAAAATTTTTGATTACAGCGTGTGAGTTCAGTTATCGGTAAAATAATTTGAGAGAAATTCTTTATAAATTTTCTATAGAAATTTGCGAATCCAATGAAACGTTGAACCGCTTTCTTAGAAGAGGGAACAGGCCAATCAATAATTGCGGAGATCTTCTTAGAATCCATTTGAATTCCTACAGGAGAAATAAAAAACCCCAAAAAGTCTACAGATGTCTGTTCGAATACGCACTTCTCAACCTTGGCATAGAGCTGATGAGTACGAAGACGGGCAAGAACTTTCTTAACATGCATTCTATGCTCTTCCAAAGAACTAGAGAAAATTAAAATATCGTCCAAATAAATGATGACGAAAATATCAAGAAAGTCTCGAAAAACATCGTTGACAAAATGCTGAAACGTAGCGGGAGCATTACAAAGTCCGAACGGCATAACGATATATTCAAAATGACCATAACGGGTACGGAATGCCGTCTTCCATTCATCCCCTTCCCGAATTCTAACCAAGTTATAAGCCCCTCGTAGATCAAGTTTAGAGAAAATCTTGGCCTCCTTAAATCGTTGGAACAGCTCCGGAATGAGAGGAAGAGGGTAACGATTTTTGACCGTGATCTTATTTAAGTCTCTATAATCGATACAAGGTCTCAAGGAATGGTCTTTTTTTTCAACGAAGAAAATCCCGGCTCCGGCAGGAGAAGAAGATTGTCGGATAAATCCCTTGGCAAGGTTTTCATCCAAATAAGTGCGTAACTCCAGGAGTTCGGGCTCTGTTAAAGGATAAATGCGTCCGAAAGGAATTTGAGCTCCTGGGAGAAGATTAATGGGACAATCATAGATTCGATGGGGAGGTAGCCTATCGGCTCCTTTCTTGTTGAAAACATCAGCAAATTCCCAATACGCCAGAGGGAGTAGATCAAGAATTTCAGAAGAAGGAGAAAGGGAACATACTTTAATTGAAGAAGACGAATTCTCAAGTAAACATTTAGAAAGGCAAAATTTCGAAGAAAATGTTACACCACCAGTGGCCCAATTGATAGAAGGATTATGTCTGTAACCAGGGTAACCCCAAAATGATAGGGAATAAAGGAGACGAAACCACATCGAAATTCATTACTTCCGCATGAATTTTATTAATCACCACAAACAGTGCAGCAGTCTCTTGAACCACAGGACCCGAAGTGATTAGGGAACCATCCGCCACACGAAGTGCTATAGGGTTCTTCTTCGATTGAAGAGGGATTTGGAACTGAAGGGCAACTTCGCGGTCCAAGAAGCACCCACTTGCCCCGGAGTCAAGTATTGCTTGTAGTTCCACCACCTTGTCTCCCCACTGCAAGGATAGAGAGATTGTCAGTAAGGACACAGAAAAGTTGCAACCATTAAAGTCTCTTCCAAAAGTCTCCTTACCCAAGGGACGGGTTGGACAATTCCGAAGAAGATGACCCGCTTGACCACAGTACAAGCAAAGATTAAGCCTGCGACGTCTGAGGCGCTCTTCAGGAGTTAATGCGGACTTAATGGCTCCAATCTGCATCGGCTCTGGGGCAGTACTGATAGTAGCAGTAGGAACTGTAGATGTCATCATAGGAGGCATACGGATAGGAGGTGGAGCAGAAGGTAAGAGCCAAGTAGGAGATACAAGACCAGCCTTTTCAGCCTTTTCCTCCTCCCTACGTTCTCTGAGTCTTTGATCCAACTGAATGGAGGTATGGATAAGTTCCTCCAAGGTGTCAGGGATGCCTGTACGGGCCAACTCATTTTTCAGCTCAGCCGAAAGACCCAGGCGGTAGCGGTTCTTCAGAGCTGCGGGATTCCATTCAGTATCCTCTGCCCACTGACGAAACTCCAGAGTATAGTCCTCGACAGGACGAGTACCTTGTCTCAAGGCATGCAGGGCGGCTTCGGCAGTGGAGGTTCTGTGTGGATCATCATAGACCACGGCCATGGCATCAAAGAACGAGTCCACTGTGGCCAAAACAGGACTTTGCCGATCCAACAGACGGAAGGCCCAAGTCTGGGGCTCACCAGTCAGGAAGGAGATAACAACCCCCACTCGTGTCTGTTCATTCGGATAGGTGTGAGGCTTAAGAGAAAATAGGAGTTTGCAGCTGCTTCTAAAGTTGCGAAATAATTTCCGGTCACCAGCAAACTTCTCAGGGAAGGCAACTTTCGGCTCCGAAATCTCAGAAGTGATTACTTGTACTTCGGCTGGAGCGGAGGAAGAAGATGCTGTAGCGGAGGAAGGATTAACAGCCGGGGGATGTACTCTGATGTGCTCCTGTATCTGGGCGTAACCGCTCTGAAGCTCTCGAACGGCTTGAGTCAAGGACGACAGCTGTTGCGTTAGGACAGCAAATGGGGAAGCCCCTTCGGTTGGATCCATGGCCTGGTTATACTGTCAGGCTTACCGTCTGATCCAACGAAGAAGGAGCAGGATTAGCAGAATGCGAACCCACAAGCGCCTCGCACAACACTAACCCACCTGGAGTGGAACAGGGAGAAGTGAAGTGGCGAGTAGCCAATGAGACTGACCAGGCGAAGTACAGAGGGTTCAGGCAGAAGCGAAGTCAAACAGGCCGAAGTCGTGGGCAGGCAGCGAAGTATCGTAATCGTAGTCAGGCAAGAAGGTCAGGTCAGGCGGCAATAAGACAATCCGGAAGCAGGCTGAGGTCAAACACAGAAGATCAAATAGTAAACAATGCTAGGGGTTCAGTCAAATAACCTAATAACCAGGCAAGGAGTCAGAGTACAGATTGAGATTAAATAGAGCTATTTGGCGCCAAACTAGCGTCATCACGCTGGCGTTGCACAGCTGACGTCAGTGCGTCCGTCATTGGCGTCCGTCGCCGGCGCCCATGCGTCCGCGACCGTCGCCGGCGTCCAACACCGCGCGCCGACGCGCATCGGTTCCCCGATGAGCGCGCCTGCGCCTGTGCCGGAAGGAACGCGAAGGCGAATCCTCACACCACCACCCTCCCTCCACACTCCCCAGTCTCTCCTGTGCTCCTTCACCCCTGTCACTGATGAGGAAGTCTCAAAACTGTTGGCCTCCTCTCACCTTACCACCTGCCGCTTGATCCAATTCCTTCAAAACTTCTCCACAATGCCAATCCCTGTCTAATCAAAGCCTTAACTCATCTATTTAATGCCTCACTCTCAATGGGAATCTTTCCTTCTCAACCAAAACATGCTCTTGTCACCCCCATTCTGAAAAATATCCTCTCTTGATTCCTCCAGTCTTGATAACTTCTGGCCTATGTCTCTGCTACCTTTCATCTCTAAACTACTTGAGCGCCTAGTCTACAACCGACTAACCTCATTCCTCTCTGACAATAACCTGCTGGACCCCCTACAATCTGGTTTTAAGCCACAACACTCCACGGAAACTGCCCTGACTCGACTAACTAATGACCTCTTAACCGCTAAAGCCAACAATCATTTCTCACTACTAATACTGCTTGATCTCTCAGCCGCATTTGACACTGTAGATCACCCTCTCCTCCTCCAGTCCCTCCAGTCGTTTGGCCTTCGTGACACAGCCCTGTCCTGGTTCTCTTCTTACATCTCCAATCATTCCTTCAGTGTCTCCTACAATGGAGTATCATCTTCTCCCCTACCTCTTTCTGTTGGAGTTCCTCAAGGCTCTGTCCTGGGACCATTACTATTCTCCCTCTATACTTCCTCCCTCAGCAAACTAATCAACTTGTATGTTTTCCACTACCACCTCTATGCTGACGATACTCAGATCTATCTCTCATCTCCTGATCTCAACCCAGAACTCCTAACTTGCGTCTCCTCCTGCCTGTCCCCTATCTCTACCTGGATGTCACAACGCTGCCTTAAATTAAACCTCTCTAAAACTGAAATGGTTCTCTTTCCTCCAACTAACACCAGTAACATCCCGGAAGTATCCATCATAGTTAACAATTCCACTATCACCCCCTCTCCCCAGGCCCGGTGCCTTGGGGTTATCCTACATTCTGCCCTGTCATTCACTCCTCATATCCAGTCACTTATTAAATCATGTCACTTCCACCTAAGGAACATATCCAAAATACCATCATTTATCACCCAAGACGCTGCCAAAATTCTTATTCACTCTCTCGTCATATCATGTCTAGACTACTGTAACTCTCTTTTAATTGGCCTCCCCCTCCAGAGACTGTCAGCTCTCCAGTCCATAATGAACACTGCTGCGAGGCTCATACACCTCAGCAACCGCTCCTCCTCTGCCTCGCCATTCTGTCAATCCCTGCACTGGCTTCCGTTACCTTTCAGAATCAAATTCAAATTAATGACACTGACTTTCAAAGCACTTCATAACTCTGCCCCACCCTACATCTCTGAACTCATCTCTATATACTCACCCACTCGCTTACTACTCTCCTCTACTGACCTGCTACTCAACTCTTCTCTCATTCCCTCCTCACATGCTCGCATTCAAGACTTTGCAAGGGCTGCTCCCCTCCTCTGGAACTCTCTCCCACGATCTGTCCCACTTTCTCCCAACCTTTCTGCTTTCAAAAGATCTCTGAAAACGCACTTCTTTCGAGAAGCCTCCCCTCACTCTGCTTAACTACCAAACACAACACCACATACAACACCACATTTCTCACCCACTTACTTCGATCTTGCCCACTCCCACACCTTGTGTATTACTCCCTTCCCTTTAGAGTGTAAGCTCTTTTGCATAGGGCCTTCCTCACCTTTTGTACCTGTATTGATTGTGATGTATGTAATTCCATATGTTCTATGTATATAATTCATGTGATGTAGTTGTATAATCACATTTACTTTAAAGTGCTACGCAATATGTTGGCGCTATATAAATACATGTTAATAATAAAAAACTAAATAAAATAGAGAAAGAGTCAAATATTGGAAAACATTCTTTTCCACATTTATTGCTTCAGCTTCAAATAAGACATTCTGGTACATGTGATTTGGTTGAGGTTAGTTTAGATATTTCCTTAATATCAGTTCAGCGCCCCAAGGGGGAAATTGGAAACACACATATGACTTTCTGCCTGGCCCTGATGTTCCCATTTCAGCATCAACAAGAGCAGAATTTATTGTTCATGAAAGTACAAATTCCTCTGAGGTTGAGCTGAGTATTTCCATAAATAAACAGTCATTTGTTAGAGAAGAACAACAAGAGTGTGATTGAGCTCAGTATTTATCTCACTGCTTCTCTTCTAGGGAACCCTATTCACGCAGCAGCCCAGCCCAATAGTTTGCAATAATTGCATTGATACATAGTGACGTCGTACGGTATTTCACCATTTATTTACTCAATTCTCCATGTGAGGTAGTGGTGCTGCTGGTGGTACTACAGTTCAGCCTCCTCTGAGACTAAGTGGTCAATCAAGTTCAGCAAGGCAGCGAGACAGAGCAGCAGGGACAGGGGCCACCCCTTACCACACAGGCAGGCAGAGTTGTGAGACTGTGAGTGAGAGTGAGAGTGTGAGTGAGAGTGTGAGTGAGGCAGGCAAGAGAGTAGCAGACTAGCAGCCATATCTAAAAGCAGTTGGTACAGGTCCGGTGTTGGTGCTACAGTAGGAGGGGAGTCTGCCTGGGAGAATGACTGGTGGGGGCTTCTGGCTGCAAGAATGCGCTGATTGATGCACTGCCGGGTGATGTTGTGATGCTGATTCAGTTAATGACTATAAGAGGGACTTGGATGATTTCTTGGACAGACATAATACAAAGGCTATTGTGATACTAAACTCTATAGTTAGTATAGATATGGGTATATATCATTTATGTGACAGTAGGGAGGGGTGTGTGTATGGGGCTGGGTTTTACTTTGGAGGGGTTGGACTTGATGGACTTTGTCTTTTTTCAACCTGATTTAACTATGTAACTATGTAACTATGTAACTATATAACTATGTAACTATATAACTGTGTAACTATATAACTATGTAACTATGTAACTATGTAACACTAATCCAGACTCCGTAGAGAAAATGGCACCACCACCCAGTGTATTCCAAAAAATTCCCTGGCACTCATAGCTGATTCAAGCAGGGGAAATCCCTTGAGTGTTTATTTGCAGTTGTGCAACATTTCGGGGATGTATCCCTTTGTTGAGGTACGACCCTGAAACGTTGCACAACTGCAAATAAACACTCAAGGGATTTCCCCTGCTTGAATCAGCCATGAGTGCCAGGGAATTTTTTGGAATTGACTGTCTGGGAGGGTGGCAATTCCTCCATCACTGTGCACCAGGCGATATCTATAGAAGTCCAGGGTGTGCGAGCGGGCCATACCATCATACATACCGTACATATCACCGTACATACCACCAGGAGAGTGACGTCACAATACATTCCTCTCGGCTCTCGCAATTAACATTTGAAGTAACGGTTTGCACTGCAGCATAAAGAGCCAGGGCACAAACAGGCAGAAAGTTTAAAATTTAAATGTGAGACTGATCCCACCTAAACCGGACCTGATGTAGGGGGCACATAGAACAGGGGGCTGTCCCACATTAACGCAAGGATATGATTTTCCTCCCACGACCCTGACAGATGTTGGGTATTTTGCAGCTACCTGCCCTGATGCAGGACTCAGGGGCATTTTATTGATTAGTGGATGGCGGAAGCCAATAAATTGCCATAGAATTAGATTGAACGATGCAGATAACAGAGAGTAAATGCAGATAAGAGTAGGGATTTATGTACCATACAGGCACCCATAGGCCCATGCTGACAGAGGCAACATTAGGGGGTGCCATATAGTGATGGGTGAATTTGCGCCGTTTCCCTTCGCCGGGATATTCGTGAATTTTGCGCGAAACGGTGCCGGCGTCTCATTTTTGACGCCGTGCCCATTTTCGACACCGGCGCCCGTTTTTCCTGGCGCGGCGAAATTCTTTTTTCACGCGAGCGAATTTTCGCTGGCGTTTCGCAAATTTATTCGCTGCCGGTGAATCGCGCAAATTCGCCGCAAATTCACGCCTGGCGAATAAATTCGCCCATCACTAGTGCCATAGGCTTAACAGAAAAACTGCAACAATCACAACATTCCCCCAGTTTACTGCCAGATACTTGTCACTAAATCATTGGCCCATGCGCAGGACAGACAGGCCCCCAGCACACGTACAGACCCCGGGACAAGGGGACAGACTGCACACCTCCCAACATTTTGAAAATAAAAAAAGGGGCGAAAAAGTAGGCAAATTCGGTTGACCACTCCCCCTAATTACCATGCTAATTTTACAAAATTTGTCAGGTTATGAAAGTTTAAACATATTTCTCTGTTTTTTTTCCCAGTTATTACAGTTTTGCTAATGAAGGTTAATTTAAGCTGTGAGTCTGACTTCTCCCAAGGGACCTGTTATCTTATATTGTTACAATTATTTATTTGCTTATCTAGAAATTGTTACAAAAGTATCTTATCTGCTACTGTGGCTGCTCTGGGCTCTCTGCCAAAAGCCAATCAAGTCAGAAACTCTGTTTCTTTTTCTGGCTGTTCAGTGCAGAGTCTATGGACTGGATCAGCCCAAGCAAATCAGCAACAGCTTTTTATTTAGAATAAGGACTTGTATATACATGTACTTTTTGGGTATTAAATGGAGTATAAGAATTGCTGTACTTAACTAAAAATATGAGATACAGGTATAGGGACCTGTTATCCATAATGTTCGGGACCTGGGGTTTTCTAGATAATGGATCTTTCTTTAATTTGGATCTTCATACCTTAAGTCTACTAGAAAATCAGATAAACATAAAATAAACCAAATAGGCTGGTTTTGCCTCCAATAAGGATTAATTATATCTTAGTTGGGATCAAGTACAAGCTACTGTTTTATTATTTGAGGTATGGGACCTTTTATCCAGAATACTTGGGACCTGGGGTTTTCCAGATAATGGGTCTTTCTGTAATTTGGATCCTCATGCCTTAAGTCTACTAGAAAATCATATAAACATGAAATAAAGCCAATAGGCTGGTTTTGCCTCCAATAAGGATTAATTATATCTTAGTTGGGATCAAGTACAAGTTACTGTTTTATTATTACACAGAAAAAGGAAATCATTTTTAAACATTTGGATTATTTGATTATAATCGAGTCTATGGGAAAAGGCCTTTCCATAATTCTGAAGTTTCTGGATAATGGGTTTCTGGATAACAGATCTTTCCATAATTTGGATCTTCATACCTTAAGTCTGCTAGAAAATCATATAAACATGAAATAAAGCCAATAGGCTGGTTTTGCTTCCAATAAGGATTAATTATATCTTAGTTGGGATCATGTAAAAGCGACTGTTTTATTATTACACAGAAAAAGGAAATTATTTTTAAAAATGGAGATTATTTAGATAAAATGGAGTTTATGCAAGACGACCTTTCCGTAATTCAGAGCTTTCTGGATAACGGGTTTCCTAACGTTGTGGACTAAAATGTAGCAAAGGTTGCCATTTAGTGTAAGACATAGTCGCAGGATTGAGTTATTAGAGTGTGAGCAGATGATACACACACACATATAGAAATGTATATACACTGTATATGAGACTTGTGTATACGGAGCGATGACCTCGCCCACAAGCGCAGTCTTTCTGTCCGTCGTTTGTGTCGCTCGAGATTCAATCACAAGCCGTTAGGATCACACAGCCCAGTTTCCAAGACAACAAATTCTTGCAATTTCACCCCCACAAATATCAGAGCAGATTGAGGTGCAAATAGAAGCGGTCGCGTGAGCCACATAAAAAAGAAACGGAAAGAACATTTAAAGGGGGGTGAATGTGAGGGTCTCTTCTTAGCAGCATTTCAGTTGGTCTTCACTATTTATCCTGCATCAAGTTTTTTAAAAAAAAATTACTGTAGCCTGAAGCTGAGAATCCTGTCTGATTGTGAAGGGTCACTGACCCCGGCAACCAAACAACAAGTTGCAAAGCTTCAGTTTTACTGTTATTCTTATTGAGTTTGGCTTATTTCTCTTTCCCATTCATTGTCCATTTGACTTTGAGTGTTCTCTGCTTGGTCAGGCAATTAACCTCCAACTGCAGATAAATCATAACCTGTCGCCCCCAACTGCCATAATAAAGGATCTCCCATCGTTCCTGCACTAACCATGGTCCCCTTTACTCTCTCTCCAGCCCCTTTGTAGGAATAAAATGTTATTCTCACAGAAGTCTAAGGGCTCTTACTGACGAGCGATTTTACCTGCGCTCCCCTGCGTTCCGTTTTTCTGCGTTCAGCCACAGGGGAGCGCAGGAATAGACGCATTACATTTTTTCCAATGGGGCTGTACTCACACAGGCACGTGTAGGTGCCGAACGCAGGTTGAGACGCAACATGCTGCATTTTTCCTGCGTTCGGCGCCTACACGCGCCTGTGTGAGTACAGCCCCATTGGAAAAAATGTAATGCGTCTATTCCTGCGCTCCCCTGTGGCTGAACGCAGAAAAACGGAACGCAGGGGAGCGCAGGTAAAAATGCTTGTCTTTAAGAGCCCTTAAGAACACACAGAAACGTTAGTATAAATGTCCCAGCGCAGTCGTAGCCAAATGGATCAATATCTGACAGTTCCCCATTCACATGTCTATAGAGATTCCCTAATTGAGGCTCATCTGGGCGAACAGGATCCCCGTTAAACCATAAATAGAATTTTGGGAACTGTTATTTAAGGACCAGTAACATCAATTTTTTTTAAAAAAAAATATTTGTTAGTAAACAACGAAAAAAAACTAAAAAAAACTTTTAAATCGCTAAGTCTTTATTAAGAAATAACTTACCAAACCTCTGCTTTTGCCATCAATTTTTTTTTAAAAAAAATATTTGTTAGTAAACAACGAAAAAAAACAAAAAAACTTTTAAATCGCTAAGTCTTTATTAAGAAATAACTTACCAAAACTCTGCATTTGCTCCTCTTCAGAAAAGGCGATCCATCGTGCGGTGCTCGATTTCTCTTCTCTGAATTCCTTATAAGAGATAGCCAGGGAGGAGAAATCGAGCGCCGCATGATGGATCGCCTTTTCTAAAGAGGAGCAAAAGCAGAGTTTTGGTAAGTTATTTCTTAATAAAGACTTAGTATAGAACAAAAAGAAAACCACAATGACAAATTAAACTTTTAAATCACTGTTACTGATCCTTTAAGAATGCTCGGGACTTGGGGTTTTCCAGATAACTGATCTTTCCGTAAATAGAATCTCTACACTTTAAGGGGCAGATTTATTGAGGGTCAAATAGAAAATTCTAAATCAAATTTTGTAATTTTTTTCAAGGTCAAAACTGTCAGATTTGACAAACTCGATTCGAGTTCTTTAAAAAAAAATCGAATTCAATTTTCAAGATTTATCCAACCCTGGCCCTTTAAGAATTCGAATTCGACTATTCGCCACCTAAAACCTGCCAAATGAGTGTGTGAGTCAATGGGAGAGGTGCAGGGGTCAATTTGGATTTGTTAGTAGCCTTCCTGAAATTCAAGTTTTTTTTTAGAGAAAAAACCCGAATCGAGCTTGATCGGATTTGAATCAAATTCGATTCGAGATTTCAGGTTGTTAAAATTCGTCCGACTTTTACAAATTCGATTTTTGTAATAAATCTTCTCAACTCGAATTTCGGAATTTTTTGGCAATTTCGTTACTTTCAGTACATGCGCAGTTGTTGTGAAACAGAAATTGCTCTTGGAGAAGTAAGTGCCATATCGGCACATGCAGAGTTGCAGCAATTTTCTGTTTCGCAAACAAGTGCGCATGCGCTGAAAGTCATGGAAATTTCCGAAGCGGCTAAAGATGGAGCCCATAAACTCCGCTGGACAGAATCTGCACCGAGGGCATTTAGCAAAGGTACCACTGAGGCTGGGGGAGAGCATTGGGGGAGAGCATGGAGGGGAGTCTATGTAGCGGATTTTAGTAGCAAGGGTTTACTTCTCCTTTAAGACCAGTCAGTGGAAGTGGCAGTTGCTATGCAATACGTCATTCCGTTAGAAAGTGTCACTTGATATATAAATAAAGCAGTGGAGATAAAACATAGAAATCACAGACACCTCCGATGAAACGCTCGTTAACCCAAATAATTACTTTCACTACAAACATGGAATTTATCTTCCGGCTCCCAATCTGAAGCGCCTTGTTCATTAATGGAGATGGGAAATTCTTCTAATTTATGGGGGAGATGTTTTTTTATTTCCACATTTCAGTGACTAAAAGAGATTTTCCCATATTGTCCTCTAATCTATTTGTAACCCTGTAACTACCTCTCCCCCAGTAACCTAATTCTACTACTGCCCAACAGTCATAAACCACCTCCACAGTTAACTTTTACTAAGTTAATTCTGTGCAACATTTCAATTGGTCTTCATTATTTATTTATTCATTTTTACATGTTTTTTTTTTTTAATTATTTGCCTTCTTCTGCTGATTCTCTCCAGCTTGCAACTGGGGGTCACTGACCCCATCCAAGAAACAAAAGCTCTATAATGTTACAGATGTATTGCTATTGAAACGTTGTATTCCTCCTCTTTCTATTCAGGCCTCTCCTATTCATATTCCAGTCTCTTATTCATATCAATGCATGGTTGCTAGGGGAATTTGGACCCTAACAACCAGATGGCTGAAATTACAAACTGGAGAGCTGCTGAATAAAAAGCTAAATAAGTCAAAAACCACAAATAATAAAAAATGAAAACCAATTACAAATTGACTCAGAATATCCCTCTCTACATCCTACTAACAGCTAATTAAAAGGTGAACATCTCCTTTAATTTAACGTTTAGTATGTTATAGAATTGCCCATTCTAAACAACTTTTTAATAGGTCTTCGTTATTTATTTTTTTATAGTATTTGAAGTATTTCCCTTCTTCTTCTGACTCTTTCCAGCTTTCAAATGGGGGTCACTGACCCCATCTAAAAAACAAATGCTCTGTAAGGCTACAAATGTATTGTTATTGTTACTTTTTATTCCTCATCTTTCTATTCAGGCCTCTCCTATTCATATTCCAGTCTCTTATTCAAATCAATGCATGGTTGCTAGGGGAATATAGTTCCTAGCAAACAGATGGCTGAAATTACAAACTGGAGAGCCGCTGAATAAAAGGTAAATAACGCAAAAAACCACAAATATTAAAAAATTAAAACAAATTGCAAGTTGTCTCAGAATATCCCTCTCTACATAATACTGACAGTTAATTTAAAGGTGAACAAACCCTTTAATGGATAGCAGAATGTTCTCCTAATTTGCTAAAAGCTCTAAAGCAAATATTTGGCCATCTTCAGGCAATAACTTTTTAAAGTTTTTTTCTCATAGCATTTATTCCTATTATTATTTAGTTGTTTGCCTTTGTATTTTTATTCTTATTCCGATGAAGATTTACACCTTGCAAACACGTCGCTGTATTTTCAGGGACCATCTTGGCCACTGGTTTATTACTGAGGAATTAGACTTTATACTTTGAGCATAAGCTGCAACAACAGCAAGTTTATACAGACATGGGACCTGTTATCCAGAATGAACTGGGGTTTTCCCATAAAAGGCAATTTGGTTCTTCATGCCTTAAGTCTACTAGAAAATCATATAAACATGAAATAAAGCCAATAGGCTGGTTTTGCCTCCAATAAGGATTAATTATATCTTAGTTGGGATCAAGTACAAGCGACTGTTTTATTATTACACAGAAAAAGGAAATTGTTTTTTAAAAAAAATAGATTATTTGTATAAAATGGAGTCTATGGGAGACATTCCTGTAATTCAGAGCTTTCTAGATAACGGGTTTCCAGATAATGGATCCCCTGCCTGTATTATTAAAATGAATTTGCCCAGAAGAGAATTCTGTATCACTATAATTACAACTATAACAACCAGTCCAATGTATCAGCTTCTCTGCAACGGTTTTATTTCCAAGAACAAATATTTGGCCCCAGACGAATGTCCTTTATTTTATGGGTCATTTTCGTTGTAGCACAATGTTGAACCCCTGTAAAATGTAGGGATACAAACAATCCACTATTTTGGATTTGGCCAAACCCCTAAATCCTTCGCAAAAGATGCGGCCGAATACTGAACCGAATCTGAATCTGCATATGCAAATTTGGGGTGGGAAGGGGAAAATATATTTTACTTACAAAAAGTCACACAATGTCCCTACCCGCCCTAAATTAGAATTTGGATTGAGTTTGGTTGGGCTGAAGGATTTGGCTGAATCTGAAACCTGCTGAAAAAGGTGGAATACCGGCCAAATCCCCAACCAAATCCTGGATTCAGTTAATCCCTAGTAAAATTGAAGCACCTCAAGCCCCAAATTGTGGCACTTTCATACATGTCATTCTTTCATACCTCCCTACATTTTGGAAGTCAAAAGAGGGACACAAATATTTTTGGCACATATCGCATCAAAAAAAAAAAAAAAAAAAAAATGTTTTGGGCACGCCCCTTTCAGTGACCACACCCCCTAGGTTATGAAAGTTTGAAAACAATTCTTATCTAAACTGTTTTTTTTTGTGCCTCAAAATTGTTACAAAGTATCTTATTTGCACCTGTTAGCTGTTCTGGGCTCTCTGCTAAAAGCCAATTAAGTGAGAAACGTTGTTTCTTTTTCTGGCTGTTGAGTGCAGAGAAAAGAGGGACTTTCCAGTACAAATGAGGGACTGCGGGTTGAGCTGTGAAAAGAGGGACTGTCCCTCCGAAAAAGGGACAGTTGGGAGGTATGCCTTAATAATTGTGCTCCCTCGGGTTTGTGAGTTTACAAACTCAATAAACTCGAAAACTCAGAAAAACTTGAAAATCTTGAATTAAAAAAATGTCTTGCATTTTGCCTGGGACAAGTCCCATTGACTGAAAAAGGGACAGTTGGGAGGAATGTTCTTTGTCGCTTATTAAATGTTTTTAGTTTATTTATTTATTTATGACCCGGCAGATGGAGAGAAGTCTGGGTTCCTCTGATAGTCGTCTCACAGCAACAAAACTGTGTTGGGTAGAAATTGCTTCTCATTTCATTAATGACTGAAAACTGTTTTTAATCATTGTTCTCTCCTCTCTACTACGTGTTACCCTGGGCCAGTGTGTAGTTCAACATTCAGCGAAACCTCCTCACACTCCAATAAAGAGACGGAGCTTGGAGTCTGTACATTTCACTGGAGAGGCAAGTGCAATAGAGAAAGAGCTGAAACTGTAACACAAACAACAGAATATTGAATAAGTGTGTTTGCAATGAAGAATAATATAAAACATATAGGCATATAAACTGTAACATGAAGACGCAAGTTGTCTCTGGGGTAGTGGCAGCTGAGGAGGTGAAAGACTTGTCGCAGTTTTATATTCGGAGACATTTCAAGTTTTGTATCGAGAGCGATTTCCATTGTTTCCTTATGATGAATAAATTGTGTGAATTTGGCACCAGGGCTGCCCCACTTCTCCTGCCAAATCTCCCTCAATAGCCTTTTATTTCATTGCGACAAAATCCTCTGCTATTTTTTTTTTATATTTCCCCTATAAAGGCAAAAATGTGGCAAATGCCAAAGCTCTATAAATACACTGCTATGACATCATAGCACAGGCGCACATTTCTAGGAAGACAAACAGACCCTTACTAGTGATGGGCGAATTTATTCGGCAGGCGCTAAATCGCGACGAATTTCTGCGTTTCACTGTCTGCGAATAAATCTGCGAATTTGCTGGCGTCAAAGGGTTTTTGATGCCCATTGACTTTAATGCGTGTCAAATTGTCGCCGGCGTAAGAATTGTCTATTTTGCAGGGAAATTCACAATTTTTTCGGTGAAACAGGACAAATTCGCCCATCACTAATCCTTACCTGGTATATTTCCCTAATTTGCTTTTAGTCTAGATTTGCAGTGCACTAAATACAATTTCATCCCCATGGCCCTAAGGCAGGTCCCCTCAGACACTATTTTGGCAGCCTCTGGGGGATGAACGGCCCCATAATTCAAGATTTCCTATTTTAATGTGATACCGTCAACTCAAAAGTGTCATCCTTACAAAAAATAGTTCCTGGACATTATACATTGTATTCGGCATATCAGTATTTTAACTTTAACTAAAACTCTAAGGGGTCAATTTACTAAAATTCTAATTTCTTTTTTGTTTCACAACTGAAATTTTATCCTCTAAAAATGTGTTATTGTTTTATATTTCTCTAAAACTCTAAAAGGCCAATTTACTTAATTTTGAGCTTTGTTTTTTTTTTTACAAATCAATTTTTTTCCTCTAAAAATGTGTAGTTTTTTATTTCTCTTAAACTCTAAGGGACCGAATTAACTAAAATTCTAATTTCTTTTTTTTCACAAATCAAAATTTTCCCTCCAAAAAATTGTGGTTGTTTTATATTTAACTAAAACTCTAAGGGGCTGATCTAGTAAAATTCAAATTTGTTTATTTTCACGAATCAAATTTTTTCCTCTAAAACTTTGTGTTTTTTTTTTTTCCCACTAAAGCTATAATGGGGCCAATTTACTAAAATTTGAAATTTTCACAAATCATAATTTTTCATGAATAATGTGTGGTTTTTTTCTATTTCCCTAAAACTAAAAAAAAAAGAGATTTATGATGTGTTATAACCATGAAAAACTGTAATACAAAACTTCAGGTAAAAGCAGTCTAGGTCCTATAGAAATCAATGGGGGCTCTGCTGATCCTGTTGCACCTTTTTTTAGCCATTCAGACTTAGCAGTTTTCAGATTTTTTTTGACAGTAATTGTCAAAAAAAAGGTTTAGACATTTTTGTATTTTTAAGTGAAACGTTCAGCATTTTGTTCCATTTGTACTTTTTATATTCAGATCTTTTAATAACCTTCATGGCAATTGTGGTTTTAGAGAAAATTCATTTATTTTGGTTTTAAAAGCCTCTAATACAACAAAAATTCCACCTTTATTAAATAGGCCTCTATATATTCGAAATTTATGAAGTGTAAAAACCACAAAGAACACTTATACAAACTTTGGCAAGTAAAAGCAATTGAGGTCCAATAGAGGGGAGCTGAGTGAATTCAGTTTTTGGGGGGTTTTTTTCCACTAGTAATTGTCCAAATGTTATTTAAAGGTTTTAGTATTTTTTAGTTCATTGCTCTGGGGTTTTTTTTGTTTGTACCTTTTATATTTGGATCTTTTAATAAATTAGCTATTTGTGGTTTCAAAAATAACTAAAAGCACTAAAATGAGAACGTTGATAAATGGGCCGTAGCCGTAGAACCTTGGCAAGTTGGTGGCACTAAAATGTCAGGTTCCACCCCCGACCAGTAAGTGGGAGAATCCTAGAATTTTGGGAAACCAAGAAAGATTTATGACTATGAAGATTTCCATTCATCCAGGTCATGGTATATCTAGTATAGGTAAATCTAAAAACAACTGGACTTGCTGAGTAATACTCAGCAAGTCCAGTTGTTTTTAGATGTACCTATACTAGACAAGAAAGATTTACATTGGCTTTCAAAACTTTTCCTCTAACTGAAAACGGCCTTTCACCTGTGCCACAAAAATGACTGTGTATTTGTATTGAAATGTCAACCAAATCTGTCACGGAGCCTGGAGACCCTAAAAGTCCCCTGAGAGCAGTAACAAGTGTCGGCAGTGACACAATACACATCCTTAAGTAAATATGGACTCCCTGTGCCCTGGCAGAGCTTTGGGACATACGTAAGAGCACATCGGGGGAATGTTACGACTTCTCCTCGCCCATATGGTAAGTGTTACAGTCGTTTCCTTTTCATTGGCTGCCAGTCCTTCCGAGAATTTGAGTGTTTTGTGCCTTGTTCATTGCTCCCAACATTCCTACTCTTTTCTCTCTTGCTGTGAGAGCTGTGAGAGCTGTGAGAGCAGAACAAGAGCGTCATTTATACTACAATGTAATACTCACACTGACTGTCCCACATCTCTGTACACACAACTGTGGCTGCTGCTATGAATACCCACATGAATACCCCCCATGACATTCCCCCCATGAAAACCCCCCATGAATACCCCCTATGAATACCTCCATCAAAATACCCACAGGCCTGGATTTGTGGTGTAATCCCCAGTGCTGCGGCACATGCGCAGCCCCCATGAATATCCCTATGAATACCCCAGTGAATACTCCTATGAATATCCCATGAATATTCCTATGAATACCCCCATGAATACTCCTATGATAACCCCATGAATACTCAAATGAATACTCCGATGAATTCCCCAATGAATACTCCTATGAATACCCCCATGAATATCCCTATGAATACCCTATGAATACTTCTATGAATATCCCATGAATATCGCTATGAATACCCCCATGAATACTCCTATGAATATCCCATGAATATTCCTATGAATACCCCCATGAATACTCCTATGAATACCCCCTGAATATCCCTATGAATACCCAAATGAATACTCCTATGAATACCCCAATGAATATTCCTATGAATACCTCCATGAATATCCCTATGAATACCCCAATGAATACTCCTATGAATATCCCAATGAATACTCCTATAAATACCCCAATGAATACTATGAATACCCCCATAAATATCCCTATAAATATCCCATGAATATCCCTATGAATACCCCCATGAATACTTCTATGAATATCCCATGAATATCCCTATGAATACCCCAATGAATACTCCTATGAATACCCCATGAATATCCCTATGAATACCCCAATGAATACTCTTATGAATACCCCAATGAAGAGTCCTATGAATTCTATGAATACCCCCTAGAATATCCCTATGAATACCCCAATGAATACTCCTATGAATTCTATGAATACCCCCAAAAATATCCCTATGAATACCCCAATGAATACTCCTATGAATGCCCCCATGAATACTTCTATAAATATAATGCATCCAAATATCATTGGCCTGGTGCATTAACATTAAAAAAATGGTGTCTCATATTATAACAAGGTAATTTTATATATATTGTCTATAGGAAACATTCCACATCCAGTCTGTGTGTAGGGAAGAAGCACCACAACTTATTTTGGCATAAGCCTTTGTCACATTTGATTGCAGAAGTTGTAGCACAAGCTATAGGGCCAACCCCTTCCTTAGGTGCAGTACACACTAGGGAACACAAAATCCCTTTAAATACAAATTCCCATTATAATAAATACAAGTCCCATGTGATTGCGTTGCGCATGTGCATTAAGGAGTTGATTTACCAACATAAATTCAACAATCCCATCGCCGCATTTCGCCACAGCAGCCAATCAGCTAATTTGTAGGAGGCAGTTCAAAGCTGTTTTCTTTATGGTTGCTGCTAAGAGCTGTGCTTGGGCAATTTAGCCCCCATGGATATATATATATAAATATTACAACTCTGATACTCCTTCTCCATTAGATACAAGTGCATTTTGTATTTTGGTGTTTGGACTGGGCAGTTATGGACTTTATTTTAGCTTCAAGTGTCAATACAGACATAGAAGTTTTCTTTCCCCTTTAATCTGTCAAAAAGGCAATGAGTCTTATTTGTTCCAAATGGCTACAGGCTGCCGTCACCTCCACATGCAACACAACATTACACTGCATTAGCAGGACACAAATCACACACAGAAGTGTTAACTTTCCCTTTGGTTCATTCTCTCCTCTAAATGCTCCTCTTACATTTTCATGTTCCCCCTCCTCTCCGACTCTCCCACTCCCCCCAGTCTCTCTCACTTAGTGACAAGTGACATTACAGTCTCATCCCGACCCCACTGTAGATTGGGCTTAATGACGGATGACATTCACAGCATCTTCCATTTAGGGTCATTATTTTCAAAGGGTGTAAAGAAGGTTTTCGAGCTGAGATTCCCAAGTATACTGTTTATATATATATATATATATATTCCTGCAGAAATGGATTTTGCTAAGATAAAGTGGAAACATAAAACAAATTCTTCTCCTTCTGTCATTTTTAAATGTTCTGCAGTCAATTCAGAAAACTGCCACCCCTGTGCCTCTGCTGTTTATGCACACGTCTGGCCTGGGCTCCCCTCCTGATATAACATGTCCTGAGATGGAACACCTACTGCCAAGCTCCAAGTTGTCTCTAGAATAATGTTAGGCTTGGAGTAGCATTAAGGTCACCAACACTGTCTGGAGAAGTGGACATGTTCTCTAGAGTGATGAATTGTGCTTCACCATGAGGAAATGCCAGGAGAAGACAACCCACTTGAGTAGATCTTGCTGACTGAAGGTTTGGATACTGGTCCAGAGCAATTTTTTATGGTTCGGGCTAGTGACCGTGGTTCCATGGAAAGAAGACCCAAATGTTACTGTGCACACTATTTGGAGAAGGCTATTTCAGCATTTCAATACCTCTATGTACAAAGTGAGGGCAGTACATAATGGGTTTGCAGAGATGGGAGTGGAAGAACCCTGACTTTAACCCAAATAGACCTATGGGATGAGATGGAAGACTGAACGAGAGGACTCATGCCTAAACTCTTGTGGCTGAAGGGAAGCAAATCCCACCAATGATATTTTGGCATTTCGAGGAAACCCTTTCTAGAGAAGGTGAGGCTGTTGTCAGCAGGGGTGGAACAAATGTCATATTGAGATCCTCAGATTGGGAATGAGATGGGCAGCTGCCAGGAAACTTTTTAGCCAAATAGTGTATGAACTATGGGTCTGAATATAAAGATGCATCAGCCTGGGTGGGACATCGGCCTCAGGGTGGCATTCAGTGGCAAGTTTTTTATACATGTAGGTTTCAAGTGAATAGGCTTCTTGGTATATGGGTGTCCCAGAAATATTATAATTTCTTTAAATAGCAATATAGTTTGGATCTGCTTGCAGTTATCTTGGATTCCAGGTACATTATATTGAGAAAATCTGCTGCACTAAATTGTGTGACACATCCCCATATCATTGAAAATGCTGCACCTCCTCTCCTTTCCTATGTTATTCCTGCCTGATGAAGGAGGGTGAAAACCCCCCGAAACTTTGATGCACGGTTGGTGAAAAATAAAAGGGGTAAGCTCCCCACCAAGTGTTGGACTGGCCCTTAATGGGCCCCTGCCGGGCCAGTCCCCTCTCCCGATCAGATTCGGGAAAAAAAGTTTTTTTAGGCGACGCACAGCGCCATCTGCACATGCGCGTGCCACCTATTCATTCAGGAGCGCAGTCACGATCGGCGCCTCATAGTAAGGGGGTCGGAAGGGGCCCTGGACATTAGTCCCGGTGGGCCCCCAGTCCGACCCTGTCCCCACCTGCAAAATAACATGGTGTTCCTGTGACTCTCTTCCAATGTTCTCTGTGGACAACCTCATATCAGTCAATGTGAGATGCCTTGGGGTCGTTGAACTGGGGTCCAGGAGCACGGAAGGAGTTTCTCTAATGAACCCAAATCAGTTGTTAAAGGGATAGTTCTCCTTTTAACTTTTGAGCTTATTAACAGTACAGTAGTCTGTCGTGAAATAAACTCATGTCACTTGCTCCTGCCATCAGAACATTATGTAGCGTTATTAGCAGGGGTGATAAAAAGCACTTTCAAATCCCAGATTATCCCACACTGTGCTCTCTGCACTAGCGATGCAGTAACCTAACCCAGTGAGAGTAAAGAAATGTCATGTGCAGGGGATGGAGGGCAACACTGAGGGCTTAGGGCTTAGATGTGACCAGAACTAATGTCAGGGTCGGATTTACATAGTGGGCGCCCCTAGACCCGTTCGTCCCCAATGTTCCCTCCAGCGGACAGAAGCAATGGGGATTGGCACACGGGAAATTGGTTGGGCAGCATGCCGCCCCCTGATATCCTGCCACCCTAGGCCCGGGCCTTGGTGTCGTTTCCACAAATCTGGGCCTGACTAATGTATCAAATGTCAAAAGTTCAGAGAGTTGGTGCCCCCCCCACTTACTAAGCTGCACTTGTGAAACACAACAATGTGGAAAATGAAACCTATGACAGATCTTATCCTGTTTGACCTCATTCACAAGGTTCCTCTTCCTCAAATTCTCTAAAGGGGATGTCCCTTTAGGACACACTTTTTACTGGGGGCTTCTTACTCTAGACTCCCCCACCCTGTTCCACCGGTGAAAGTGAAAGAGGAGGAGCAAACTGTTCCCAATTCCTATATCAGTCTCAAAAGGAAATGGTCTCCACCCAACTGGGCCAATAGGGAACAGCTGCCGCCCAGGTATCCACCAAACAGGTACCAGGACCCGTCGACCATTCCACAAACTTCAGCAAAACTGCAAATGCACACGGGTAGTTGTGTGAGACAAGTGTTGACCTGTGACAATCAATAAAGCATAAGGCATAAGGCACCATGTTTTTTGCCCACAGCTCATGTTTCATATACTGTGCCATGCTGATTGCATAACAACATTGTCAGTCTGCTAAATTTCCTCCTTATCTGAAAGCCACAGGCCTGGCAAGTCAAGTGATGAAGCGTCGGTTAAATCTGGAAGGAGAATCTCAGCGGCTGATTCTGCAGTGACTAATGTGGGGGGACTCTCTGCTCTCGATGACCTTTCCACAGTGGGGGGATTCCCCGAGAACTTATTGCCGTCAAAAACCCACAAATGAGTTATGTTTTTCTAAGAAAAGAGTAACGTGACCTGTGAGACTTTGTGGCGTAGAGGAAACAGAAAGTTCCCAATGTGACGCTGACAATAAACTCCAAGAGTTATTTGTGATGTCAATAAACTTGTGAATAAACTTAGAGACGTATTGTCCTCTCTGCTCTATTGAGCCACCGCTGCAGAGTGATATAGTAACATAGTAAGTAAGGTTGAAAAAAGACACATGTCCATCGAGTTCAACCTTTTTTTTTTTTTTATTAACTACCTATCTGCCAGTTGATCCAGAGGAAGGCAAAAAAAACCCATCTGAAGCCTCTCCAATTTGCCTTAGAGGGGGAAAAATTCCGTCCTGACTCCAAAATGGCAATCGGACCAGTCCCTGGATCAACTTGGACTGTGAGCTATTTCCCATAACCCTGTATTCCCTTACTTGCTAAAAAGCCATCCAACCCCTTCTTAAAGCTATCTAATGTATCAGCCTGTACAACTGATTCAGGGAGAGAATTCCACATCTTCACAGCTCTCACTGTAACACCCCTTTCCCTCCTCTAATCTCATTGGCTCCCTCCTGTCTGCTGGGAGGAGCTACTGGTGAATAAAGCATCCGACCCTTCCTTGTACCTATCTAATGTATCAGCCTGTACCCCTGATTCACTTCCCAGCTCTCCCTGTAACACCCCTTTCCCTCCTCTAATCTCATTGGCTCCCTCCTGTCTGCTGGGAGGAGCTACTGGTGAATAAAGCATCCGACCCTTCCTTGTACCTATCTAATGTATCAGCCTGTACCCCTGATTCACTTCCCAGCTCTCCCTGTAACACCCCTTTCCCTCCTCTAATCTCATTGGCTCCCTCCTGTCTGCTGGGAGGAGCTACTGGTGAATAAAGCATCCGACCCTTCCTTGTACCTATCTAATGTATCAGCCTGTACCCCTGATTCACTTCCCAGCTCTCCCTGTAACACCCCTTTCCCTCCTCTAATCTCATTGGCTCCCTCCTGTCTGCTGGGAGGAGCTACTGGTGAATAAAGCATCCGACCCTTCCTTGTACCTATCTAATGTATCAGCCTGTACAACTGATTCTGGGAGACAATTCCACATCTTCACAGCTCTCACTGTAAAAAACCCCTTCCGAATATTTAGGCGGAACCTCTTTTCTTCTAATCGGAATGGGTGACGTTGTGTCAGCTGGAAAGACCTACTGGTAAATAAATCATTAGAGAGATTATTATATGATCCCCTTATATATTTATACATAGTTATCATATCACCCCTTAAGCGCCTCTTCTCCAGAGTGAACATCCCCAATTTGGCCAGTCTTTCCTCATAGCTAAGATTTTCCCTTTACCAGCTTAGTTGCCCTTCTCTGTACCCTCTCTAATACAATAATGTCCTGTTTGAGTGATGGAGACCAAAACTGTAGGGCATATTCTAGATGGGGCCTTACCAGTGCTCTATACAGTGGGACCCCCTCCTCCCGTGACTCTCTGCCCCATTTAATACAAGTCAAGACCTTATTTGCCCTTGATGCTGCTGACTGGCATTGCTTGCTACAGACAAGTTTATTATCTACAAGGACTCCAAGCTCCGTCTCCATTATGGATTTGCCTAGTGCAGTCCCATTAAGGGTATAAGTGGATATTGTTACATCCCAGGACTTTACATTTATCAACATTGAATCTCATTTGCCACTTAGCTGCCCAGATTGCCAGTTAGTCAAGATCCTGTTGCAAGTGCCACATCCTGGATGGAATTAATTGGGCTGATAGTTTTGTCTCATCTGCAAACACTGATACATTACTTACAACACCCTCCCCTAAGTCATTAATGAACAAGTTAAATAAAAGTGGCCACAATACTGAGCCCTGAGGGACCCCACTAAGAACTTTACTCCAAGTAGAGAATGTCCCATTAACAACCACCCTCTGTACCCGATCCTGTAGCCAGTTTCCTATCCACGTGCAAACGACTTCATTAAGCCCAACAGACCTTAGTTTAGAAAGCAGTCGTTTGTGGGGCACAGTATCAAACGCATTGGTATAATCCAAATAGATCACATCTACTGCCCCCCCACTGTCCAGCATCTTACTTACCTCATCATAAAATGCAATCAAATTAGTCTGACATGACCTATCCTTCATAAAGCCATGCTGATTGCTGCTCATAATGCCATTCACTAGGACAACATTCTGAATGTGATCCCTTAACAAGCCTTCAAATAATTTGCCCACCACAGATGTCAGACTTACTGGCCTATAATTGCCAGGCTGAGATCGTAATCCCTTTTTACGGGACTGAAACAAAAAGTGCATGTATTTTGGAACAAAGTAAATGCTGCCTTCCCATTAGTCTTGTTTTCCCAATTACTATTCCCTGTCCCAGCCAATGTCTTTGGATCCCTCTATATAAGGTCCCTGTCTGTGCCCAACTTTCCTTGTAATAAGGTTGTTATAGGACAATCCCTGAGCATTTTTTTTTTGCAATTCTGGTCCAAATGAATGATATTTCATCACTTTGATATTTGTTGATTTTGAACACTGAACAGGGGTCCAAGAAACACTGGGCAATTTGACTGGTGTTTTCTACACAAAGATCAGATGACGGGATGAGATGTTCCTTTGTATTGGGACATACCTTATCGATACACATAAACTAGTCCGGAACTAAGGGTTGGTCCTCACTTTTGGGAAAAGTGGAGGGTGCAATTGCAGAAAATGTTTCTTGCACTTATACCATCAGTAACAGTTTCTTGTATCTCCTAAACCTTCCTGGGTAAGTGTTGGGGAGAAAGAGGGCCACACATTGTGACTCTTGCCTTGGGCACTAAACCTCCTTGGCCCAGTTTTGCCTCCAGCTATTGTTGACCTCCATAATCTCAATGGTCTCAGTCTTCTTCCTTTCTCACAAAAGACAGTTCTTCTGCCATGTTTTGTTATTTTAGAGGTAACATGGCCAGAGGGGTTCAATATCCTCACGGAAACTCAGGAATGTTCTAAGCCCAATGGGGTTTGTTAACATGTCACTGACACATAGGTTTTATCTCTCCTGTATATGTTCTTACATAGTAACTGAGTCACCAAGGCTGGACCCCTGTCACTAATGGGCCCTGCACAAAAAACTACGTAGCACTCACTTAGGGGCCCATTTACTTAGTTCGAGTGAAGGAATAGAGGAAAAAAAGTTAGAATTTCGAATGGTCGAATATGGCTACTTCGACCAGCGAATGGGCTACTTCGACTACGACCTTCGACTTCGAATCAAACAATTTGAACTAAAAATCGTTCGACCATTCGATAGTCGAAGTAGTGTCTCTTTAAAAAATTCTTCGACCCCCTAGTTCGCCACCTAAAACCTACCGAGGCCAATGTTAGTCTATAGGGAAGGTCCCCATAGGCTTCCTAACAATTTCCTGATTGAAGGAATATCCTTCGATTGATGGATTAAAATCCTTCGAATCGTTCGATTTGAAGGATTTAATCGTTCGATCGTAGCGGTAAAATCGTAGTGTTAAAATCGAATAGCGGTAAATCCTTAGACTTCGATATTCGAAGTCGAAGGATTTTACTTCGACGGTCGAATATCGAGGGTTAATTAACCCTCGATATTCGACCCTAGGTAAATGTGCCCCTTAGGTAAAGAAAAATGTTTCTGTGTATTAGTTTTTTGCTAAAGTTTTTTTTCTATTTACTCCCTCGCGCATGTCCCAAGGCAAAAGAACAGAAATAACAGCAACAAATTCTCATTCCACTTTGTTATTTCTTTGCTTTTCTCAGTATAACTTAATGACCTTACCCTCTAAATAAAACCCAAAAACCACACTTTCACTTCTCGGCTACTCTGGTTTTCTAGTGGTATTTTAGTGCTTCCCCACACTGTGTCACGCCTTTATTGTATGTTATTTATTAATGGATTCAATTCCATGTTGAGATAAAGAAAACAAATTCAAAGTTAATGTCTCAGACGATCAGACTGATCACCATTTGTTTTTCCTTGATTTTCTTGGCCCCATTTGTAGCTTCATCTTAATAAACTCTCACACAGTTAAGGGGTGATCTATAAACATTCAAATTCAAATTTTTGCCATGATTCAAATTTCTTTGCATAAAACCTCACTTTAATCTGATTTGAATTATTTTTAAAAAAACTGAAATGTTTGGCATTTATTAAAGGAAAACTATACCCCCCAAACAATGTAGGTCTCTATAAAAAGATATTGCATAAAACAAGTCATATGTAAAACCCTGCTTCATGTAAATAAACCATTTTCATAATAATAATATACTTTTTTAGTAATATGTGCCATTGGGTAATCATAAAGAGAAAATTGCCATTTTAAAAAATAAGGGCCGCCCCCTGGGATCAAACGATTCACTGTGCAGACAAACATACCAACCATACGTGTTAGGTCACATGAGCCAATTAACAGACAGAGTTGTGTCTTTTGCTTCAACACTTCTTCCTGTTACAGTGAGAGCTGCAGTATTTCTGGTCAGGTGATCTCTTCCTGTTACAGTTAGAGCTGCAGTATTTCTGGTCAGGTGATCTCTTCCTGTTACAGTTAGAGTTGCAGTATTTCTGGTCAGGTGATCTCTTCCTGTTACAGTTAGAGCTGCAGTATTTCTGGTCAGGTGATCTCTTCCTGTTACAGTTAGAGCTGCAGTATTTCTGGTCAGGTGATCTCTTCCTGTTACAGTTAGAGCTGTAGTATTTCTGGTCAGGTGATCTCTTCCTGTCACAGTAGAGCTGCAGTATTTCTGTTCAGGTGATCTCTTCCTGTTATAGTTAGAGCTGCAGTATTTCTGGTCAGGTGATCTCTTCTGTTACAGTTAGAGCTGCAGTATTTCTGGTCAGGTGATCTCTTCCTGTTACAGTTAGAGCTGCAGTATTTCTGGTCAGGTGATCTCTTCCTGTTACTGTTAGAGCTGCAGTATTTCTGTTCAGGTGATCTCTTCCTGTTACAGTTAGAGCTGCAGTATTTCTGGTCAGGTGATCTCTTCCTGTTACAGTTAGAGCTGCAGTATTTCTGGTTAGGTGATCTCATCCTGTTACAGTTAGAGCTGCAGTATTTCTGGTCAGGTGATCTCTTCCTGTTACAGTTAGAGCTGCAGTATTTCTGGTCAGGTGATCTCTTCCTGTTACAGTTAGAGCTGCAGTATTTCTGGTCAGGTGATCTCTTCCTGTTACTGTTAGAGCTGCAGTATTTCTGGTCAGGTGATCTCTGAAGCAGCACAGAGACCATTACTAAATGGTGGCTCAAGGCAAGAGATGTAAAAAGGCAATATTTACTTAAATATATATTCCAGTGTGGTAGGATTCTTTAATATGTCACTTAATTTGATGTAAACTATCTGTTGCTTAAGTGTTAATTTTGGGGGTATAGTTTTCCTTTAAGCACAAAACACTTTAAAATATCACATTTAAAGCTTGCAAGCTTATGTAAAGCAGAAGTCAATGGGACTTGTCCCAGGCAAAATTAAACCCATTTTTTTAATTCAAGATTTTCAAGTTTTTCTGAGTTTGTAAATTCACAAATTCAAGTTTATTGAGTTTGTAAACTCACAAACTCGGGGGAGCACAATTATTAGGGGTTATTTATCAAAGGTCGAATTTTAGAGTAATGTGAATTTTTTTTAACTCTAATAAATTTGAATTTATTCACAATTTGAATGGTATGTTATTTATGAAAAATTTGTAATGAATAAAATTCAATCTGAAAACTCGAATAGAATTCGTATCAAGTATTCCTCCAAAAAAACCTTGACTTTTGTGCATTAAATTTTTTTCGAAATTGTGACACAGGACATTTTTTTGGACGTGCGACATTTTTTCTCACATTCAAATTTGAGCTGGTCGTTTTAAATTTGAAATTGTGAGTTTCGACCAACATTTTTTTTTTGGACTATTCCCTAGTCGTAGAACAGAAAAAAAAAATTTCATTCAAAAATTCACCTCGACCCTTGATAAATGTGCCCCTTAAAGTTAACTGAGAGGTGACGCACCCCTTTCAATGTTCTGTGCTCTGAGCTTCAGAGTCAGTGATACTGTCAGTTCATTTCAGACTCGCAGAGACTCGTGTGCTCAGTGTGTGACTCGTGTGCTCAGTGTGTGACTTGTATGCTCAGTGTGTGAGTTGTGTGCTCAGTTTATACACAGGATTATGTTGCCTTGTACAACAACCTGACACATTTTCCAGACTTGCCAAACAGAAGTCGTCAGCGCTGAATATAAAAAGAACATGTTGCATTAACTGTAATGACTGCGAAGGAAAAGTCATTTCACTTGTTGTGTAAGAGCTTAAAACACTAATTGTGCGCTCACACTGTTTCACCATTTAAGTTCAACACAAGAGAGACACAGAATTTCTGCGCTGTCTCAACACTGGATCATCTCTGTTCCCTGGAAATAGGAGAAAATTAAACCTTTTACATGTAACATTCCTTAAATAGAATTCTTTTCTTTCTCCTTGACTTCGCAAACTTTAATTGCTGATATATTTGCTTTGTATTTTTAAAAGGAGAAGTTCACCTTAAAATGATCTTTTAATACCGGTATGGGACCTATTATCCAGAATGCTCAGGGCATCGGGTTTTGCAGATAAGGGGTCTTTCCATAATTTGGATCTCCATATCTACAGTATACTAAAAAATCATTTAAACATTAAACCCAATATGACTGTCTTGCCTCCAGTATGGATTAATTATATCTTACTTGGTATCAAGCACATGTATGGGACCTGTTATCCAGAATGCTCGGGACCTGGGGTTTTCCAGATAACGGATCTTTCTATAATTTGGATCTTCATACCTTAAGTCTACTAGAAAACCATTTAAACATTAAATAAACCCAATAGTCTGTTTTTGCCTCCAATAAGGATTAATTATATCTTAGTTGGGATCAAGTACAAGCTACTGTTTTATTATTACAGGTATGGGCCCTGTTATCCAGAATGCTCAGGGGCCTGGGGTTTTCCAGATAATGGATCTTTCCATAATTTGGATCTTCATACCTTAAGTCTACTAGAAAATCATATAAACATGAAATAAACCCAATAGGCTGGTTTTGTCTCCAATAAGGATTAATTATATCTTAGTTGGGATCAAGTACAAGCTACTGTTTTATTATTACAGGTATGGGCCCTGTTATCCAGAATGCTCAGGGGCCTGGGGTTTTCCAGATAATGGATCTTTCCATAATTTGGATCTTCATGCCTTAAGTCTACTAGAAAATCTTATACACATGAAATAAAGCCAATAGGCTGGTTTTGCCTCCAATAAGGATTAATTATATCTTAGTTGGGATCAAGTACAAGATACTGTTTTATTATTACAGGTATGGGACCTGTTATCCAGAATGCTCAGGACCTGGGGTTTTCCAGATAACGGATCTTTCTATAATTTGGATCTTCATACCTTAAGTCTACTAGAAAACCATTTAAACATTAAATAAACCCAATAGGCTGGTTTTGTCTCCAATAAGGATTAATTATATCTTAGTTGGGATCAAGTACAAGCTACTGTTTTAATATGACAAAGAAAAACTAAATCATTTTTAGAATTTTGGCTTATTTAGATAAAATGGAGTCTATGGGAGACAGCCTTGCCATAATTTGGTGCTTTC
>NC_054379.1:2474115-2491615 GCF_017654675.1 Xenopus laevis
TTCGAACGATTTTTAGTGGGCCCCTTAATATGAAAGAATGAAAAATAAATGAACAACAACACCCTCAGAGGCGCATTGTGCATCACGTGATCATCTGTATTCACATCTAACAGACACTCACACATGTGCGCACCCAGTTGGGTTGCCTAGGGCGCCTGACCCGGTTCTAAGATACAGATTTGCATGTCAGGAGCTTAAAGTCTTGGACCCAGACCCCAACTTAGAAAATGCTGGGCCCCTTTCACCCCATTTTCTCAACACATGGTATCCCCCCCTGAACCAGCATCATCTTTGCGAATCTCCGTAATCATCCTCAGCCTTCTCTCCTCTGCAGTCATAGGGTCTGATCCCCCAATAGTTATGCTACAGTCAAAACAATATGGTAAGTACTGGTCCAACATGCTTCGATCACAATCGTGGGTATTTTTTGTCCTGACAAAAATACCCAGAATTCTCCCCACTGATTCTGAACGGCAATCATCATCTGGTAGTGCTTTCCCCAGTAGTACACAAGTATTGCTAACCCAACAGTCTCATTTATTATTAATTCATTATTATTCATTGTTATTATTAATAATTATTATTAATACTTTAATTAGACAATAGCTGATTCTTTTTATACCAACATGTGCCTTTGTACAGGCATTCACCTTGCTGCAGCCCCATAACCCCATGATGATGGACCTATATACACACACTCATTCACACACAAACACTCACACTCACTCATTCACACACACACACACACTCACACTCACTCATTCACTCATACACACACTCACTCATTCACTCATTCACACTCACTCATTCACACACACACACACACCCTCACTTATTCACTCATTCACACACACACACTCACACTCACTCATTCACTCATTCACACACACACCCTCACTCATTCACTCATTCACACACACACTCACTCATTCACATACACACTCACACTCATTCACACATTCACACACACTCACACTCACTCATTCACACACACAGAGACATGAACACACAATCTCACTTTGCTGCTATCAGTACATGACGAGGGATTCACCTTAGTGTAAACACACAGAAGCAATGACTTCACAGACAGAATTTGCTCCAGATTGCAAATATTATACAGTGTGTGTGTTTTCTCTATAAAGTTGTGGATTCAGGAGAACATTTTTAACTGTTTTACCTTTATCAGAACAAACAGGACCAAAGTGAATTCGTCTGAACATGAACAGAATGGACCAATAGACCTTCTCTTTAATTCTTTTTAAAATAAAGTGATAGGAATTGTGTGTGTGTGTGTAAATAATATATATATATATATACAGACGCACATATATACAAAATTAAATCATATTATCTTAAGAGCTTTATTTGAACCTTGGAATATGCTGAACTCTGTATAATCTCAGTAAACACACACAGCATGGAAACCATATGTTTTATCCCTAATCCCAGTCATTAGTGCAAGTGTTGTACATTCAGATACTCGCTGTTCATTACACTGTTACAAAAATCTTACACAAGCCTGACCCCCTGCACTGGGGACCCCCTCGGGCGGTTTATTTGCTTCCAGCGATGCTCCATAAAATCAGTAACAAGTCAGTAACTTCAACCTGAAGCTTTTAATGTAAAATCTGTAGAAGAAATCAGAACAAGACGCGCTCCTTCTCTCCGTGAAATATAGTTTATTTCTAAAAAGTATCTGTACATGTTTTCTCCTTAGACAATAAATAACTATTCACAAATCAATACATATGAAACATTATCATTTACATTTCACTCAGGCATTTGAACTCAGTGTACCCCGGGGTGACGGCTGATAAATATGCCCCCCGTCCTCTATCCATTTATATATTCAACTTACATTGTATTTCAATAGAGCCGCTATAGAGTTGTTATTAACACGCACACAGTACACAACGGATTGTTATTATGTGATTGGTTATATACATTTAGTGCATGAGCTTATTTGAATTTCCTACACTAAGAGGCACTTGTGTACGGGGTGATTTATATGCAAAGGGCTCAGTGTCTTGAAATGAGAATCTAGCCCGAAATTATATAAAATGTTGTAT
Source organism: Xenopus laevis (assembly GCF_017654675.1). Lineage (NCBI taxonomy): Eukaryota > Metazoa > Chordata > Amphibia > Anura > Pipidae > Xenopus > Xenopus laevis. The sequence goes on from NC_054379.1 coordinate 2,476,185, forward strand.
TTTTTCCTTTAGGAAATCTCACAAAACCTGTGTGTTCTTTGATTTTTTATGAGGACAAATCAACCTCAGAATAAAAAAAAAATGTGCCTAATAAAAGACAACACAATTCTAAGCAACTTTCCAATGTACATTTATTAACAATGTTTTAACGTGTTTTTAACGCTATTTTTTTTTAAAAAAAAAACTATTGTACAACATTGTAATTTGTAATGAATGTATGTTGCAAAGTTGCAAAGAAATTATGTTTTCATTTATTAGGCAAAAAAATTATTTTTTTGGGTTGACATTCCCCATAAGGCCTGTGATAATAATCAATTATTCAGAAAAGGAGGTTACAAGCAATATAACATTTCGTTCCGTATTAGAGAAATCTCTCTCTTTATATAAATAAATACAGGTAGGGGATTCATTATCTAGAAATCTGTTATCCACAAAGATGCAAATTACTGGAAGGTTGTTTGTCATAGACTCGATTTTAATCAAATAATTAAATTTTTTCAAACTGATTTCCGTTTTCTGTATAATAATAAAACAGTAACTTGTACTTGATCCCAACTAAGATATAATTAATCCTTATTGGAAGCAAAACCAGCCTATTGGGTTTATTTCATGTTTATATGATTTTCTAGTAGACTTAAGGTATGAAGATCCAAATTACAGAAAGATCCATTATCTGGAAAACCCCAGGTCCCAAGTATTCTGGATAACAGGTCCCATACCTGTAATAATAAAACAGTAACTTGTACTTGATCCCAACTAAGATATAATTAATCCTTATTGGAAGCAAAACCAGACTATTGGGTTTATTTCATGTTTATATGATTTTCTAGTAGACTTAAGGTATGAAGATCCAAATTACAGAAAGATCCATTATCCGGAAAACCCCAGGTCCCAAGCATTCTGGATAACAGGTCCCATACCTGTAATAATAAAACAGTAGCTTGTACTTGATCCCAACTCAGATATAATTAATCCTTATTGGAGGCAAAACCAGCCTATTGGCTTTATTTCATGTTTATATGATTTTCTAGTAGACTTAAGGTATGAAGATCCAAATTATGGAAAGATCCGTTATCCAGAAAACCCTAGGTCCTGAGTATTCTGGATAACAGGTTCCATACCTGTACTTGATCCCAACTAAGATATAATTAATCCTTATTGGAAGCAAAACCAGCCTATTGGCTTTATTTCATGTTTATATGATTTTCTAGTAGACTTAAGGTATGAAGATCCTATTTATGAAAATATCTGTTATCCAGAAAACCCCAGGTCCCGAGGCATTCTGGATAGGCTTGGGCGAATTTGACCCGTCTTGCTTCGCCAAATTATGGAAAGATCCGTTATCCAGAAAACCCTAGGTCCTGAGTATTCTGGATAACAGGTCCCATACCTGTAATAATAAAACAGTCGCTTGTACTTGATCCCAACTAAGATATAATTAATCCTTATTGGAAGCAAAATCAGCCTATTGGCTTTATTTCATGTTTATATGATTTTCTAGTAGACTTAAGGTATGAAGATCCTATTTATGAAAATATCTGTTATCCAGAAAACCCCAGGTCCCGAGGCATTCTGGATAGGCTTGGGAGAATTTGACCCGTCTTGCTTCGCCAAAAATTCATCGCCGTCGAAATGTTTCGACACCCATTAAAGGGCGTCAAAAAAAGTTTGACGCACGGCAAAATATTTTTGACGCACACCAACTATGGGCGTCATTTCCATGCCAAAACATGGTGGAAAAATTCGTCCATTCATAATTCTGTATCACAGGTTACATACCTGTATTTCAATATATATACACATATATATATATAGAGAGAGAGAGAGAGACAGAGAGAGACAGAGAGAGGATTAAATGTCACATACAAATTTTCTAAACTGGATTCCTATGAGTTAATTTGATGCAGATGACTAAATATAATATTAACCTTTTTGAAAAACGTTCAGTATATTTTAAGCCATTGGAATAAACCCATAGGAATTCAGCTTAGAAGATGGAACTATTTGAGATATCCCGAGATATCATTTAAGAAATCAGACAGTGATGTTAAAGGACCAGTAAGAACAAAACATAAAAGAAATGCAGTGAAACTGACAAGACAAGTTATTCCTCTCCTGTACCTGTAAAATACAGACAACTCGTGTGCCCTCTGGAATTTTATATAATACTCATTAGGGTTGAAAGCCCTGCTCTACGAAAGGTAACATCAAAATACAATATTTCTACAACTGGTTTGGAAATTGCAGATGTACAGTGTATATTACATGCATTTAGTGTAAACTAAAGTGACTGAGCAGATGTCACTGCCATTGTGTTGACTAGTTGGCCTTTGATATCTGTAAAACACTAAGATTCCTTGACTTGTATTTATACTATAGACAGCAATAGAGTATCAGCACTTGAATAGACTCCCACTCAGATAATGTGCAAACCCTGGCAGTCAGTGTTGCTATCCATATACTCTCTGGATACCTGATCCGGAGCCTTATCCAGCGGTTGCCTGTATCCATCTACTTGTCATTATCCCTGTGCCTCTAAATGGAAAGTGTTTGGGGGATAAGAAGGGTGGAAGATGATACATTGTGGCAGTGCACAGTTGCTATAATTTCTTTGAGGATGTTGAATTCACCTGCTGGAGCACCAGACCTTTCTCTGGGTTCTTACAGTCTAGTGCCGCTTGGTCCTTGTGGTGCTTCCTCACCAGGTGGCAAATGATGGCAATGAGGACAATGATAATGGACAAGATGCCTACACAGATGCCAAAAGCCATGATGGGCTGCTGAACAGAATGTTCATCCCCAGATGGAGTTGGTTTTAAAGGTTGGAATGATGTGGGTGTGATGCCTTCACCTGAACCTCCAGCAGGAGAACAAGAAGTGTCCTTCTCAAGGATGAAGCCCTCTGGGCAATAGCAGTTATAGCTGCCGGGTAAATTCTCACACAAATCTTTGCAAAATCTAGATTCACATTCATCAATATCTCTGCACTGCAAATTTGATTCGTCTTCTGTCTCCATAACATACCCGTCGGGACAGCTGCATTTGTTGCCGCAGTAAGCAGGGCAGATGGTGCTGTTACAAAACTGCTTGCACTTCTTAGGATCTTTCTCGTCGACGGTGAAGCCTTCCCAACAGACACATTTGTGCCCCCCACTGAAATTTTCACAGATGTGCTCACAGGGCAGGGTGTCTGAGGACTCACATTCGTTGATGTCTTTACATTGCTCATCAACCATCTCATAGCCATCAAAGCAGGTGCACATGAAGCTCCCCTCTGTGTTGGTGCAACTCTGCTCACAGAGATCTGGGATGAGGGCACAGTCATCAATATCTTGGCATGTCCTTCCATCCTCTGCAGGGGTGAAGCCCTTCGCACACACACAGGTGCCAGTTGACTGGTCTGGAATGCACTGCAGGCTACTTGGAAGGGGGATACAGCCCCTACCATCATCACTAAGGTTCATATTTTGGTGACACTCACACTTCGACTCCCCAATATCCCCATTACAAATAAAGGAACACCCTCCATTTTCAATCATGCAGTTCCAAGCTCCATACTCTTTAGAGGTCCATTTCATCTCTCCATCACCTGGATCTCCACAAACTAGTGAAAGGTTGGCACTGGGTATGTCTGCCTTGGTGTCAGGGGGAAGGAAGGGGATTCCTGGGTCTGCCATGCCCACGGGTGTATTGTAGACAATGTCGTACCCTTGGGGTAAAGAGATGGGCTTGCATGAAGCTGAGTAAGATATTTCGCACAACTGTCCATCTGATTTTGTATTGCAAAGGACTTCTTCCCAGGACAGGTCCCTGTGAACGACCACACACAGTTTCCCACATTTTGTGTCATTGCTTTTCCATTTGGAATAATTGGTGTCACTCTCACCTGTCACCCACTGAAACCCTCTCAGGGGCTGGGAGACATCTGTGCACAATGCATGTTTCAGCTCCAGCCCTATCCACACACTGGCCACCGTATCGACCGATTTGCCCAGGAGCATCTCAACGACTTCAGCTTCAACGGAGCTTCGCACGGCCATCAGATGCCCCCCCTGGTCACTGCAGTAACTCTCTGCCTTGTTGTGCCGTTTGCTAGTCCAGCTGGCAAGATAACAGGATTGGCCGATGCAAATTAGGTTTGACAGGTTCTGGTCGGCGAGTGATGGGATCCCCAAATGAGCTGAAAGCAGCACCCCCAATATGCTCTGCAGAAGTCGCCTCATCCTGTGGTGGTGAAGGGGGGCTCAGAAGAACCAAGAATGAAGCAGCAGCACAGGGAAGGCACCAAGAAGCAGCAGCAGCAGCAGTGCCGGGATTCTGGGATGTCTGAGCTCTGTGTCATGTCTCAAAGTTTGTTGGCAAGTTTATAAAGTGTCCGACCCTCCCTACAGCCCCATACGAGAAAGGAAGGAAGCATGGGCGGATTGTAATGAAGGCTCCGGGAGGCTGAGCCTCTCTAAACCTGAAGGGTCATATTTCCTATGAAGCAATAATTCAGGACAAAATCTGCATTAATCACAGAATATTCAGCACCAGAAACTGCACTTTTTTTTTACAGAGTGAAGGGAGGAGAAGGGCAGAGCCTGCAGAGAGAGAGAGAGAGAGAGCTCAGCATGTCAGGAAGAACTAAACGCCCAACTGAACAGGATTTGCCTTTGTTTCTCATTACTTTCATTTCTACATCTCAACTTGCCCATTGTGCCTCTGTAGCCTTCATTCAATTAGTCATTTTATTCTATTTATTCTGCCAGGTGTTCCCCAGATTCCTCCCCAAATACAAGTGGCTTCAGATATAACCGACCCCAGTGTGTGTGAATGTGATAGGGACGTTAGATTGTCAGCTCCACTTGCACAAGGACCGATATGACTGGGGTATCATCCTGCTATAAATAAAGAATAATAATGTGTTCTTGAGCATTATGCATGGAAATTGGCAATACAGGTAAACTGCTGGGATCTCACCGTAAATAAAAGGAAAACTTTATATTGAATGGAGTGTGTCTTTGTTTCTTTTTGTGTGTAATACGGAAGCTCAACATTGAGCACCTCTCATCAGTAAACTTAACCTCTTTATTATACTGTATATATAAAGGCAGAAAGAAGAGTTGGATTGTGTATATATATATATATATATATATATATATATATATATATATATATATATATATATATATATATATATACACAATTGCTAATATATATACCCTCTTTATTATAGTTAAAGGCAGAAAGAAGTGTTGGATTGTATAAATATATATATAATTGATAATACACTTATAGCCTCTTTATTATATATAAAGTCAGAACGAAGCGTTGGGTTGTGTATTTACAATTGCCAATTCACTCTATTTTGTGCCACACGTTCGAGGGGCATTTGTCTCTATATTTATACATTATTCTGGGCCATGATCTGCATCAAGTTAACATTACATTTATCTGACTTATATGAATTGATGGAACATTTTACTATGAAAAAAGGCAAAGCATAATATTGCTGCAACTCACCTCCCCAAACCAAAAAACTCCCCCTCCTTGATGGAAGGAAGGAAGGGCTGGAGCTGCTGCCTGGGACCGGCAATCTGATTTCTTTAGTAGCCACCCATTGACCCCAGGGACCCCACTAAATCACAATTAATGAAAGTTTCTAACGGGACAGGGTGGGGCAGTCACAGGGACTCACAATACCAACCCTCTCAGGGGGAAAACTCAGCTTCTATTTCTCTTATACACACAGGAGAGGGGACAGACACAATATATATATATATATATATATATATATATATATATATATATATATATATATATATATATATATATATACAGTATACACACAGGAGAGAGGGGCAGACACAATATAGATATATATATACAGTATAGACACAGGAGAGGGGACAGACACCATATATATATATATATATATATATATACAGGGCCGCCATCAGGGGGGGACAGGGGGGACAAGCGTACCGGGCCCGGGCATGAAGGGGGCCCGGCAGCGCTGCATTTTTTTGAAGATCCGGGCCCCCCTTACGAGCGCCCGAGCCGTACGTCTTGCCTCTTCAGTGCCGAATGCGGAAGTGCCGAAAAGCCGAAGCCGATGCGACGAAAAGACCCGAAGTCACGGAAAAAGCCGAAGTCCCGAAGCGCCGAAAAGACCCGAAGTCACGAAAACAGCCGAAGCCGAAGTCCTGAAGCGGTGAAAAGACCCGAAGTCACGAAAGGAGGCGAAGTTGAAGTACTGAAGCCATGAGTTCAATTCTACTGAACACCAGTTTGTGTTTTTTTTTTTTTTTAATCCCCTGGCCACCAATGTATTATTTTAATATTCTATAGGCCCCTGCCACCAATCTTTTTTTAAAACTTTTGTTTTTGGGGCCCCAATTTTTTTTTAACTCGTAAGGGGCCCCTTGCCACCATTGTTTTTTTTTGGGTTTTTTTTTAAAAAAAAATTAATTTTCTTTTTGGTGGCCCCAAATTTTTTTAACTTGTAAGGGGGGCCCTGCCACCAGTTTTTTTTTTTTTTTTCAAAAAAAAATTATTTTTTTTTTAAATTTTTTTTGGGGCCCCAATTTGTTTTTAACTTGTAAGGGGGCCCCTGCCACCATTTTTTTTTTTTTTCAAAAAAATTTTTTTTTCTCCAAATTTTTTTTTTGGGGCCCCAATTTGTTTTTAACTTATAAGGGGGCCCCTGCCGCCAATGTTTTTTTTTTTTTTTCAAAAAAAAATTAATTTTTTTTTCAAATTTTTTTTGGGGCCCCAATTTGTTTTTAACTTATAAGGGGGCCCCTGCCGCCAATGTTTTTTTTTTTTTTTCAAAAAAAAATTAATTTTTTTTCAAATTTTTTTTGGGGCCCCAATTTGTTTTTAACTTAGAAGGGGGCCCCTGCCACCAATGTTTGTTTATTTTTTAGTTTTTTTTACATTTTTTTTTGTTGGGGCCCCAAGTTTTTTTTAACAGGGGGCCCCTGCCACCAATGTTTTTAAAAAAAAAAAATTTTAATTTTTTTTTTTTTGGGGCCCCAATTTTTTTTATAAGGGGGCCCTGACCATCAATAGCTTTTTACAACTTGTGTGGGGGGGGGGTTACTTTTTTAGCGCTGATGTCTGTGTGGTCTTTTAACTGCGATGTGGGCGGGATATGGGGCGGAGCTTGGTCGTCAGTGTGGGCGGGGCCCAGGGGGCCCCAAAAATTTTGTTGTACGGGGCCCCGTGATTTCTAATGGCGGCCCTGTATATATATATACAGTATGCACACAAGAGAGAGGGCAAGACACAATATAGATATATATATACAGTATACACACAGGAGAGGGGACAGACACAATATATATATATATATATATATATATATATATATATATATATATATATATACAGTATGCACACAGGAGAGAGGGACAGACACAATATATATACATATATATATATATATATATATACAGTATACACACAGGAGAGGGAGACAGACACAATATATTTATATATATATATATACAGTATACACACAGGAGAGGGGGAAAATTCGCGGAAAAAATTCGGCGTCAAAAAATGTTTTTTTCGAAAAAACGGACGCCGGCGTCAAAAACGGGCGCCAGCGTCAAAAACGCGCCGTTTCGCAAATTTTTCGCCGTTTCACGAATTTCGCGCAAATTCGCCCATCACTAGTCACCTGTTTGATTGGCTGCTGTGATTATAGTTCAAACTTTGTGACTTATGTTATATTATACCCTGTGTTCTGTGGAATTGCTGGAAAGGAAGAACATTTACTCTAAATTCATGAATTAACGGAGAAATGTGTGGAAGAAGGACAGGGAAGGACAAATAAAACAATGCAATGTTATAATATATAAAATATTTATGCAAAATTGCTGTCGCTTTATAAATATGGATTTTTTGGAAGAAGTGGGTGTTACCGGTAGGAATTTCATAGTTGGCTCTTCCACCAGTATATTTAACCCCAGCGTCTCATATAAAGATAATCTCAGGCAAAATCAATCTGTTTTCCCAAATATCCATGTGCGGCCACATACTTGAAATAAAAATGTCTTTATACTGGAGGTCAGTTTCTAATCTGAACTGAGAAGCTTCTGTGCAGCTCATTGGACCTTTGAATATTTTTCATCGGAAAAGCTGTTATTGTCTCAAAGGCACAATGAGATCAGTGAAACAATTTAATAAACGTTAGCAGGTTACACCCAAATTAAATATTTTACAGTAGAGCTGACTGGTTCAAGAAATTCCATCAACTTCTGTAGCCGAGGCAAAATCTGCCCATGATAATGCACAATTGCTGTCTATTAGCTCACAAGTCATGTACAGAATATATTGTGATGTCACATCTCCCAACCTTCCCGTTTTTGGTGAGACAGTCCCAATTTTGACAACTCAACACGCAGTCCCGGATTGTTACTGAAAGGTCCCAAGTTTCTCTTTGATCTCCTGCACTGAACAGCCAGAAAAAGATACAAAGTTTCTAAAACTCAATTGGCTTTTGGCAGAGAGCCCAGAACAGCCACCAAGTGCACTTGGCTTTTGTAGCGATTCAAGATAAACAAAGAAACAATTATAACAATTTAAGATTAAAAAAAAAAAACCTTTTGTAACAATTTAAGATAAACAAAGAAACAATTGTAACAATTTAAGATAAGCAGGTCTCTTGGGGAAACTGTAACTTGCAGCTTAAAGAGCAATTCACCTTCATTAGCAAAACTGTAATATCACATAAAAACCACATAAATGTGATTAAACTTTCATAACCTGCCAAATTTTGTAAAATGAACATGGTAATTAGGGGGTGTGGCCACAACAATGGGTGTGGTCAAAACATTTGCCGCACATTCTTTCTATGTCCAAAATGTTGGGTGGTTTGAGCCAGGAGGGGACCCCTGTACAAGCCTTAAAGAGACACACCAGAAATTAAACTCTTTTTACATCTATAATAATATTACCTTTGAAAGCAATTTATAACATGACCTATAGGTAACTTTTAATGTACATTCATATTTTAAAAAGTAGTTTCGTTTTTACCTGCCTCATCCCACCCGCCTCTCTTGCATTTCACAGATCCCAATCCTCTGATAAGGAGGGGTGCGGATATTCGCAGAGCGAAAAGATGCCGAATAGTGACCTTTTTTGCTTATTGCACACTGAGTAGGGCATTGTAAATAGGCTTTCCTATATAACGCTCTCTCTATATCTTTCATTCAGAAAGAAAAAAATCAACACACATTCCCTGGTCCCCTGGGATAAGAGACCAAACCATATGGGGTTTACCTTGACGTGGTATGGAGACTTGTCGATTTTATGGTCATAATTTTGTAACTAAAACCCCCTGTTTTGCAAAATACATGCATTAAATTAGATACTTAATTTGTTTGTGAAACAGGGTACTTGGGAATTCTTTTTTGTATGTTTGTGACTATCCAGGCCACATCAGCTGCACTTACTTTGTACTTTTATTTGGGCTTGAAGTGCTCCCACATATCCCTCTTTTTCTCTATATCTTTCACCTGTGCTTTAACCAACCCTGGACCCACCACTTACCCAACAGGGTGGGACTGGCCTACAAGAGCAATGTGCCCAACCCCTAGTGTGCCTTAGCCTAGAACTGTTCCTTCATGTGTATTTACACTGTACTCCCTCATAAAAACCTATGCCATTGGCTGGGGACTATATCTAATTGGTGCCAGAGTAGCCATCTAGTTAGTGGCCCATTGGAGAGTCGTCTGAGTGAAATGTCATAAAGACTTATATTTGCTCCATCTCTAACTTTCTTATGCATTGAATTCAAAACCCATCCATGGAAAATATTTCATTCACTGCCACATTGAGTATCATTATTGTACAATAGTACGATCTTATGATTCCAATGGTTTTGGTGAAACATTGGCAACAACATATTTTCCAGCAAGACTTACTTTACTGCTTTGCTTTATTTTGTAAAACCTTCCCATCTAAATGAATGAGGCCAAGAGAAAATAAAGGAGAGATAGAGAGATAAAGAGAGGGAGAGAGAGAGAGCGAGAGATAGAGAGAGCGAGCGAGACAGAGAGCGACAGAGAGAGAGACACAGGGGCAAATTCACTAAGCGCCGAACGCTAGCGTTAATTCGGTAGCGTTTGGCATTTTCGTTACTGCGCAAATTCACCAACGAACGCTGGCGTAGTTTCGCTAGTGTTACTTCGTACCCTTACGCCAGGCGAATTTTCGCTAGCGACGTAACTACGCAAATTCACTAACTTGCGCAGTGTACTGAACGCTACCTTTTACGCTAGACTTCCTTCACCACCTCAGACCTGGCGAAGCGCAATAGAGTAGATAGGGATTGTTTCAAAAAAAGTCCCAAAAAACGCTGGCGTGTTTTCTACATTATGGGTGATAATAATAACATAACATTATGGGTGATAATGAAAACAATTTAAATGAAGTCCTTTGAGTCAAAGTAAAGAAGTTATTTTGGTGAAGCCAACTGCCAACCGGAGGAAATGGGTGAGAAAATGTTGAAGAATATGAGAAAGAGAATGTGAAAGGAGAATGAAGAGAAATATGTTGTTAAAGAAAGAAGAAGTGAGTGAAAAACAGCAACATCTCTGATATTAACAAGAGATCGATCTTCTTGTGATTCTCTAAATAGGCAAATATGGGAGTAACATGAAGCTGCCATGTTGCATATAAACTCTTTTTAAATAACAAGCACGGACACCCTTTATATAGTTGCCAGGGGTGAATATGGTGCTCCAGTCATTGCCTCAGCTGAGGGGAGAATATCACATCTCCCAGGCAAATGGGTAATGCAAATATACTGGTACCTTCAGATATCACGGTCTGTAATGAACATCTTAACTTTAAAAGAGAAAAACGATTTACCATAGTAATGAGAATTCAGAGCAGAAGTTGCAGGTTGTATAAATGCAGAGGAGGCAGCACATAGTGGCTTCTGGGCTACTGGCCACACTGGAAATGACGGCCTGTGAATTAACATATATATGTAAGTAACCTTCTTGCTCTCTATATTGGGTTATGTCTCCCCGAGGCAGCTGGAAATTCTTGGAAGATTAAAAAAAGAAAAAAAAAAAAATCACGGTTTAAATGGCGGCGTAGCAGATTGGCTAAGAGATCTCATGGCTAATGTTAAAGGCAAGAATCCTGACTTTAATTTCATTGCATCACTTTAGTTAAATGTTGAGAAAAAGAGATTTCCAAACGATTGTGAGCAACCTGCACAAGTGTGAATATGTAATACAGGTATGGAACTCTTGAACAAGAATGCTTGGGGTTTCCAAATCATCGATCTTTCCGTAATTTGGATCTTCATAACTTAAGTCTACTAGAAAATCTTATAAACATGAAATAAACCCAATAGGCTGGTTTTGCCTCCAATAAGGATTAATTATATCTTAGTTGGGATCAAGTACAAGCGACTGTTTTATTATTACAGGTATGGGACCTGTTATCCAGAATATTTGGGACCTGTGGTTTCTGGATAACGGATCTTTCCATTATTTGGATCTTGATCCCTTAAGTCTACTAGAAAATCATATAAACATGAAATAAAGCCAATAGGCTGGTTTTGCCTCCAATAAGGATTAATTATATCTTAGTTGGGATCAAGTACAAGCGACTGTTTTATTATTACAGGTATGGGACCCTTTATCCAGAATGCGTGAGACCTGGGGTTTTCCGGATAAAGGATCTTTCTGTAATTTGGATCATCATACCTTAAATCTACTAGAAAATCATATAAACATGAAATAAAGCCAATAGGCTGGTTTTGCTTCCAATAAGGATTAATTATATCTTAGTTGGGATCAAGTACAAGCTACTGTTTTATTATTACACAGAAAAAGGAAATCATTTTTAAAAAATTCGGATTATTTGTATAAAATGGAGTCTATGGGAGACGGCCTTTCTGTAATATGGAGCTTTCTGGATAATGGGTTTCCTGATAACGGATCCCATATATGTATAGCTTTGTATAGATACTCTGGATCTTCACATTGTGCTCAGGAGAGCCATTATATTTCAGTAGGTGGATAGAACTATAAACCCAACATAATACAAGGTTTATACAAATAACGTCACAAATAATATATAAGAAACAGAAGATGTTAAATAATATTATTAGTACAAGACCCAAATGATGCTCATACATAACATATTTGAGTTTCTAATGCACAGAAGCCGAGGATAACCTATAAAATACAACTAATGGAGTATATAGTATAGTATATAGTAAGTTATAATAGGTGCAACATTCAGCCATCTTTGCAGGATTCAGACGCGGCCAAAACCAAATCAAAATCAACTTTGGAAAACCAAAGATTTTTGGTTTAGAATTGATCCAATTTTAAAATTTTGCTTAAATTTAAATATGCTTTTTATGGTTCGGATTAGTTATTTCTGGTAAAGATAACTCTCAGCAAATGTTGAAGAATATGAGAAAGAGAATATGAAACAGAAAGAAGGGAAATATGTTTGTACAGAAAGAGGAAGCGATTGCTAAAAAATAGCAACATCTCTGATATTAACAAGAAATGTAACTTTCTGTGATACTAAAACTATGTCTCTTAAATATGCAAATGTGGGAGTGGAATAAACGCTAAAAAAGTCCCTTCTGCTTGGGTAGAAGCTGCCATATTACATTTTGCACCCCTTGAAATCACAATATGTGTGATACAGGCCCACTTAGAGCTGTATGAGCTATGCTTAGAGGCCCATTTATCAAAGTCCAAATTTATATCATTATTTTCTGAAAACTACTCCAACAAAATCTGGATTTTTTCTCCTTATATCCCAAAACATTTTCCTGAAAAATTCCTGTGCAGGAAAAAAACACGAAAAATTCAGATTGTATGAATTTTTGAATTTTCAGCAAGAAAACTCTTACTTTTTTGGATTTTTTCACAAAAACCACAAAATCTTCAGATTATTGCATGAAAAATCAAAATATCTTTGGGACTTCTCCCATTGGCTTATATACAACCTCGGCAGGTCTGATGGAATTTCGGATTCTGAATTCCATCCTCGGGGTATAATAAATCCTGAAAAATGTGAGGTTTTTTTTCACAAAAAAATTGGATTTTATAGTAAAAAAAACTAAAATTTCGGGTTTTTGGCCTCACAGAGCATTTGTTTTTAGATGGGGTCAGTGACCCCCATTAGAAAGCTGGAAGAGGAAGGCAAATAATTAAAGTAAAATAAAAAAAAACTATAAAATGATGTCACATTGCTTAGAATAGGCCATTGTATTAATAAATATTTACGTACTAAAACCACCACTTTAAAGAACTCACCTGTTTTCTTTTCTCTGTTCTTCACAAACCTGCAAAAACCAATTAATAATAAATAAACCCCTATTTTAAAATAGTCAGACGTGAGTGATTCCTTGCTAATTACTAAGTCCGACATCACTTGGTTATTCTACTGGGAAACCAAGAAACTCTCCATTTTCCCTGGGGCTCATCTGCTGAACCAACATCCCATTATGATTAATAACTTCTCACTTCTTCTCACTTCTATGATCACTCTGAATGGCTGAAGAGTAAAGCAATAAACCCAGCAAAACAAATAATTAGAGTGATAAATGGCAATTCAGCATTCTGTATGTTTCCCGGCTGTCACTTCATTCCTAAAATACACAGAGACGCTCAGAATATACAAACCTGATGCCTGAAAATGTGAACAGGGAGAGAAAGGAATCCGATTGGAGACATGATGAGCCGTGTTTACACATAGTATTATACAGTAGAAAACAGCAGCAGAGAGAGATATATAAGATAGACAGAAGAGAGAGAGAAGAGATATAGAAGAGAGATAGAAGAGAGATAGAAGGGAGACAGAAGAGAGACAGAAAAGAGACAGAAGAGAGACAGACAAGAGATAAAAGAGAGATAGAAGAGAGTCAGAAGAGAAATGTAAGAGAGATAGAAAAGAGATATAAGAGAGACAGAAGAGAGACAGAAGAGAGATAGAAGAGAGACAGAAGAAAGACAGAAGAGAGACAGAAGAGAGACAAAAGAGAGATATAAGAGAGACAGAAGAGAGACAGGAGAGGGATAGAAGAGAGATAGAAGAGAGATAGAAGAGAGACAGAAGAGAGATAGAAGAGAGATAGAAGAGAGACAGAAGAGAGATAGAAGAGAGATAGAAGAGAGACAGAAGAGGGATAGAAGAGAGATAGAAAAGAGACAGAAGAGAGATAGAAGAGAGACAGAAGAGAGATAGAAGAGAGACAGAAGAGAGGTAGAAGAGAGATAGAAGAGAGATAGAAGAGAGACAGAAGAGAGATAGAAGAGAGATAGAAGAGAGACAGAAGAGAGATAGAAGAGAAATAGAAGAGAGATAGAAGAGAGACAGGAGAGAGATATAAAAGAGACAGAAGAGAGACAGAAGAGAGACAGAAGAGAGACAGAAGAAAGATAGTAGAGGGATAGAAGAGAGAGATAGAAAAGAGACAGAAGAGAGATAGAAGAGAGACAGAAGAGAGATAGAAGAGAGACAGAAGAGAGACAGAAGAGAGATAGAAGAGAAATAGAAGAGAGTTAGAAGAGAGACAGGAGAGAGATATAAAAGAGACAGAAGAAAGATAGTAGAGGGATAGAAGAGAGAGATAGAGAAGAGACAGAAGAGAGATAGAAGAGAGATACAAGAGAGATAGAGGAGAGATAGAAGAGAAATAGAAGAGAGACAGTAGAGAGACAGAAGAAAGATAGTAGAGGGATAGAAGAGAGAGATAGAAAAGAGACAGAAGAGAGATAGAAGAGAGATAGAAGTGAGATATAAGGGTAGTGAGTAGTACATTAGTTGTGGTCAGAGATTACACTGGTTAGGAAAGTGCTGATTAGACACGGGGAGCTGCTGTTTAACTAATCTCTCCTGTATTTTTCCATTTTAAAGGAGGTATTTGTTAATGGAAGTTAAAGTCCACTCATTCATCGTTATGATTTCTGCACCTACGTATTGAACAATTCCATTCTATAAATGGGGATCTTGGACTCAGATACGAGAAACATCATCACTGGGACGGGGTCTAAAATATCTCAGACTGCCCAGAAATACAAGTTTCCACTGGAGCCAAGTTGATATAATGCAGACGGTTATTTTAGTTGTTATTCTGAGCTGCAGTATGTACTATATCTGCATCGGATGTTTCTGAGAATTGCAGCTCTCCTGCCATATTAGACACAATAAACTGTCTCTAAAGAGCTCGTTCACCTTCCAACACTTGTTTCAGTTCCGTTGGTTTCAGACAGTTCACCAGAAATAAAGACTTGTTCCAATGACTTTCTAATTTCAGTGTCACAATTTTTCTATTATTGAAGTGTAAAGTGTAATCTTTTCACCTTTTTTTGTCTTTCTAAAGCAGCTGTGGGAAGGGGGTCAGCGACCCTGTAACTGGCCCATGAGTTGCTCCATGTGTTTGTCCCTGCTGA